>NW_020291141.1:225155-372473 GCF_003184625.1 Aspergillus neoniger CBS 115656 | reverse complement strand
AGGGATTCGCTGGTGGTCACCCACCCAACTACTAACCTCCCGGCGTGTGGCTTAAGTACGGCTGAGCGGACGGGAAGCCCTGTTTTCCACACCCTATGGTCGTATGTGGTAGATCGTTGTAATGGAGAGTTTATATCGTGATTGCCAATGTGTAAAATAGGGCGGCGTTCTCGTCATAGCTGCCTAGAGCTAGCGCAGGGATGAAGCAAGGTAGAGAAAGCTTGCCAATAGGTATCCTGGAAGAAACTAACTCGGACACTCAGTCGAACCACTGACCCGTGCAAGCTTCTGGAAAAAGCCACCCACGCGCTTGCAGTGTGGTCTAACCAAACAGACCTTATAAGTAAGTTGGTTCACAGTTCCAATGATTGAATTAGGTCAGTTTCCTGTTACTTATCAACCACCCATAGTGGATGCTTTACTTACAAGATAATATAAGTCGACAACGTTATCTACTAGCTACTGTATATCCATGGCTTTATCAGTGCATTTATTCAGCTCTGTGAAAGTTTTCCTTTTCTCCTGATATGTTCTGAGGAAATACGTACACTTAGTCTTGAAGGCCGTTCAGCACTTAACAGTATTGGCGTTATTTGAGTGAAAAACTTACACAGAGAGAGGAAAGGATTATAGGGGATGACCGATAATCGAGTAACTAACTAGATCCCGGATGTCGGCAGGTTGGTACAATGATTCCACCCTACCTTTGCATACGTACTTAGGAAAAAAATGTAGTGCAATCGATCGATCGACACTAACATGGGAGCTCCCCTTGAGTGCTACCAAAATTGCGCATCGACAAGCTGTGTAGGCAGTTAACTAGCCAGCTGTCCCACTCATTCAATTTTTTACAATCTATATAACTGTGCTTTGCCTTGCGTTGTGCTGTATATTTACAGTAGTTGGGTGTATAAGTGTGGTGACGAGCCTTCTATGCTGTAGCATATTGTTCTATTACCTACTTCGTGTTTTTTTTCTTTGAGAGTTAGGTTTTATGGCATGAAGGAGGGATAAGGAGGAGAATGAAGAGAGGAATGGAGGAAATAGAATCCGGGCGTACCTGAGGCGCTCGGGTATTGTCTTACTATGGATGAGCATTTCTACATACTTGGTTATTCAGGAATCGAGTCACCACTTAGTCAGGCATAATGCGTTTACTCAGCAGTATACAATCAATAATTAGTTACATCAGGTATATGTTACGGTGCATATCAGTGGATAGCATCCTTAGTAATGTGCAAACATTATAGATTGTTTAACTTTATATATATAGATGAAACATATCAATTTATATTTACTCAAGTAATCTAATGAAAGATTGCTACCCTCTAATCCTGACCTAGTGATCTGGCAGATGCTTTGTTTGGCGGCCGTAAAACGGTCGACAACCATCTTCTAAACTTTAACTATTTCTCAAGCGTATTTTGGAAAGGCCTATTGATATTTGCATGCACTTGAGCATCTTCGCCTCCAATAATTGTGAGACAAGATGTAATGAACAGGGTAAAGCTCAATGATGATCCCAGTGAAGCTCATCTCCGAGTTACTTCACAATGAAAAGACATTCTCTGCCTTTTGTGTCTTTATTGTTTCTATGCAAATACTGGATAGTAGCAAGATAGCTCTGTAGCGAAATGAAGAGTAATAGTACTGATGGTTGATGAAAGGCATGAAAGAGAAGGGTGGGCTTGTCGGTACACTGGAAGCTATTCAGACGACAACTAATACCATCGGAGCAAACTCCGCTGTAAATAGAATAAAGCGAGTATTTTATAGAGATTGCTAAGATAGTCAATTTGCAACCTAGGATTGTTTTGCTGATTGAGAGTCACATGCTCGGAAAATTCGTGGCGGGCTGAGCGATAAATAGCAGGGTCCTCTAGACCTCGGAAGCACATGCTATCACACGGTGGCTTGACTTAGAACCAACCTTTGCAAGGAACATGAACCCTGTTAGATTAGATGGTTAATATAAATCTGAGCTACAAGGGAAAAATGCAGCCCGTCCAGCTGCAAATGTAATTAAGGGACCGGGCCACTATTCCTGTTGAGGCAATTTCGAAGATCATCAATCAGCTTGATTCGTAGAAGCAATAATAGCGTCATGCGGGGACCATGAGAGTCAGCACCAGTAAATTAGCTGTACAGGCTGAATGTCACATCAATCGGAGAAGGCTGGCAGCTAAGAAGCGGGGTTAAAATGAGGTGATCGAGTCATTATCAAAACTGTGTATAAATCAAATGCATGGGTGTTTGACCGAGTCATTCTGTAGTTGCCAAGTGAGCACCACCCACAAACATGAACTTCTTGTACCTCCTCACCTTACTTTTCACTGCCACAGTAGCAGTAGCTACTGCAACACCGGCGAAAGTTCTCTTACCAACCAAGCGAGATGGCTCCAGCGTCGTCTCCGCCGTGAACACTATCTCTACCCAGCTGATTACCCTCAACACCACCGTGAGCAACTACCCGGGCGGTATTGAAGGAACATTATCTGCATTGCAAATCCAAGCGGAAACAATCCAGCTCGAAGTCGATCTGAAGACTGCAATCAAAGTGACCCGGCAGTCTGCCAATTTCACCGACACCGAATCGCAGAAGGTAGCGGAAGCCTTCGTTACGCTGGAGCCACAGATCGCATCTACACTGGCCAACATTGTGTCGAAAAAGTCTGATTTTGACGATGGGTTGTTGGGAATCGCATCATTGAGTTTCTTAGTCAAGTTTGATTTGCAAGAGTTGAGCATTCTATCGAAGGCGTTGGGGTCAGCGGTACAGGACAAGTTGTCAGGGACGTATGCGGAGTTGGCGCCATTGATTCTAAATGAAATTTCGGCTGCGTTCAAGAAGGCCATTGCGGCCTATTCATAGTGTTGAGGATGGGTGATCTTTAGTAGGGTGAAACGATGCAATCAAGCCCAAGCTCTAGTCACACTTAAGCCTTCTCGTTTGCAGGTGTCCTCAAACTTTCTTTAAAATGTATGGTAATAGGAGTAGAAATCAAAATTCTCTGATCAGTGCCTCCGTTGTGGATCAAAGGGTAGTATCAGATTTGGGAATTTTGTTGTTCGCCCAGTATCCTCAGTGTACCGGGTCCGTTGTAGGATGTCGAAGCACGAACCGCTAGACCAAAAACGATATATCGCGTGGTTCTAGCCAGGCGACGGAGAGATATGTGTCCCAACATAGGACTATATGTTTGCGTATTTTTTTTTTTTTTTTTCCGATCGGAAAGCCATGCCTTAGGCACAGGGTATGCATGTCACAAGAGCCCAACACGATGCATAAATTCATCTTCGCAAGGCAGCAGTGAGCAGTGTGTCTTTCCTTCACCTGGGTGGTAAGACTATAGCTGTTTGCCCATCATATGATAAGGTAGTTGTGTAGTTTGTAGGGAACACTCCATAGATGATAAGAATTGGTGCGACCGATGTCGGACAGGAGATATTCGCGAGATATGCAGAGTTCAGCTGAAATCCACACCCTATGCACACAGGCCTCAAAGAGGAGCATCCGGGCATGTCCTAGGTCAAATCCGGACGATCAGATACCCGAGTCATGGCATGCAGTAGGAAATACCTAGGGAGTGGTGAGCGTAGGCCAATAGACCCACTTCAGCTGAATAAGTCTTTCATTCCAGTATCTAGTTACAGATTGCAAATTTCAAAACTCCGTACAGAGTCCAGCCACCTCAATTGCCGATCGGCGAACCCCGCAATGCATTTATCCTCTCCGCTCTCTCTCTGGCTAGGAGCACTCAATACTTAGTCAAACTTACAGACCTTTAGCTTTATCGATCCCATAGTTACGTATATCACACTACATAATATTGGACGCTATCTTAGCACTAGATATACACTTACTGACAAAGCAATATGTTGCGCCTGGGGAATCAAATCAATCATGCGAGTAGAGAGGCGGTGAGAATAGAGCTCGTCGAGAAGTTGACTAGTCAAGCATTCGATTATACGCCTCTTCCTATCACAAACCATCTAGCATACATACTGAGTGCCTACCGTGTTTGTTCCTGCATTTCGTCCCGCTACCCACTGCTATCGGCAAGACAGATACCCGGCGGAGTCATTTCCGAGGAAAGTGCAATACAGGAAAGGCCACAAAAGATGAGATTATGGAGGATCCTCGCAAGTGCCTTCAGAAGGGTGTCGCTTTCTGGATCATATAATGTTCTTCCAGAAGGAGGAACCTTTGACCGAGAAGGCAGCACCGGCTTATTTGGTCGTTGGACGTTCCGCTGGGCAGGGCCCATTCTATACATTGCCAATCGAACGAGCTCACTCGAAATTAAAGACCTTCCCCAGGTCCCAAGTGAGTACGGTGCCATAGGTCTACGAAGCGCATTCTCTGTCAAGCAGAGTGATGGATTACACACCAGCAAGCAGCACTTTATAAGCATTGTATGGCATCTTGCCTATAAATTACTGCCAAGTCTGGCATTGTTGACAGTCGCTTGCGTTGTTTTGGGTTTCGCCCCCCAAGCTGCTCTATTCGGTCTTCTGCGTTCTATAGAAGAGGATCGCAGAGGATCTAGTGCCTGGGTATATGTGCTTGGCCTGTGCCTCCCACTTGTAGTATCAGCGGTATTAGACCACAGAAGATACTGGATCTCGTATCGATCATTATCACTCCGCTTGCAGAACCATCTTATGGTTGCACTCTTTGATAAAGCAGTCACCTTTGACAGCTTCCCTGGCACAGGCCGGTCTGCAGATTCGGAGGATGGTTGCATGGGAAGCAAGCAATGCTCCGGAAACCTAACCAATCTGATGGCAGTGGATGTGAAGCGTGTTTCCGATTTCGTTTCGAACTCTTTCTCAGTCTATGAGACACCGCTGCGACTTCTGATATCCTCCGTGGTCCTTATAAGGCTTGTCGGTTGGCAAAGCCTATCCGTCAGCATTCTGATCCTATTCCTATTTTGGCCATTGAACAACTATGCGATCGAGCGATATTCCCGTTCTCAGAAGGCATTGATGGAATATCGTGATCAAAAGCTTGCCTCTGTCACCGAAGCTCTTCACGGCATTCGTCAAATCAAGTTCTCTGCCACGGAGGAGCAATGGGAAGAGGAAATCAATGCATTACGCGCGGGAGAGCTGGAGGTGCAAAGAGAGGCCTTCCAGTGGAATCTTGTTTTGATGTCGTTCTATCTATTGACACCAACGGTCCTGTCAACCGTGCTGCTGACTGTGTACTCACTGCTACATGGAAGCCTGTCGCCGGCCACAGCATTTACCGCTATGTCAATTCTGAACACCGTTCAAAATTCACTTAATGCAGTGCCCAGTGTGATCACTGCTGGTTCTAACTGTATACGCAGTGCCAAGCGTCTCTCCGAGTACTTGAATACACTTCAACATTTACCAGCTGTTTTGCCTTCCAGAAGTATCGATTTTTGTGAAGCTTCGTTGACATGGCGAGGAAGCAGTGGCTACAATGCCGAGGTTCTGAAAAACGTGAATATGAGTATTCCACAAAACTGCTTGACCCTGATTACGGGGCCCACGGGTGCTGGCAAGAGCCTTCTGTTGGCGGCAATGTTGGGAGAGTGTGACATTCTCAACGGTACCTTCAAAGCCCCAACTGGAAGAGTTTGGACCCCTATCTCTGAAAAGTACCATGGGTGGCTCTTAGAAGACACCATCGCCTATGTTGCACAAACGCCTTGGATAGAAGCTCTTACCATCCGAGATAATATCTTGTTTGGCTTGCCGTTTGACGCTGGAAGGTATAAGCAAGTGATTTTTGCATGTGTACTGGAGTCAGATCTGCAAGCCATGGTGGATGGGGACGAGACTCAGCTGGGTCCAAACGGACTTAATCTGAGCGGTGGGCAAAAGGCCCGTCTTTGTTTAGCCCGAGCGCTGTATTCCAGAGCAACGGTTCTGCTCTTGGATGATATATTCAGCTCCGTTGATGTACACACGGCTGCCCATTTATGCCACTATGCTCTGGCTGGGCCACTTGCACGGAATAGGACGCGTATTCTTGTAACTCATCATGTGCCCTTATGCCGGGATCATGCTCAAGGCATAGTGCACGTTAATGGATGTACCGCACACTTCAGTCCCGTCGCGAACCCAGAAACACAGGACGAGGTGGATGACAGTTGGACGGATCATCTAGATATAAAGCCCTTCGTAAAGGGAGTCAGCCACAGCAGCTCCGATAACGACGCGACTGTCAGATCGTCCCAAAAGTTCATAGTCGAAGAGACTAGGGAGAAAGGAGCTGTCAAATGGACCGTCCTGCAAAATTATATCCAGCAGAGCGGCACTCGTTCCTACTGGATGTGCTTAGTGATGGCCTTTCTAAGCTATAGCGTACTCATGTTGAGCAGGGTAAGTTCCTAACTCCCAGGTCAAAACAGAAACTGTACTCATGCTCTCACAGACCTGGTGGCTTGGAAAATGGAGCCAATCCTACCAAAGCCAAGCATCAGATGAGCAATACAATGTGTCATACTACGCCAAATTTACATTACCTTGTCTGTGCTAGTGTGCACAGTCGGTGCAACTCGCAGTTACTTCGCGATGATCGGCTCTTTAAGGGCTTCGGAGGTTCTTTTTCGTCGCTTTCTCCACCAAGTCCTCCGGATGCCCCTGCGTTGGATTGACACAGTGCCTCTTGGACGAATACTCAACCGTTTCTCAAATGACTTTAATCTCGTGGACTCTCAACTGGGAGACGACATGCGAGCCATTTTGTCTTACGGAATGGATGTCCTGATGGCTGTAGTCCCAAGCCTAATCATCAACCCACTCTCACTTATTTCCAGCTTCATTCTGGGGCTGATTACCGCCAGGTATGCTAATTGGTACTTGGTAGCTGCGCGACAGATAAAGCGACTTGACAGCGTGGCTCGCAGTCCGATTTACGACCACCTCGAGTCATGTATGGCCGGTTTGTGGACGATTCGGGCATTCGGGAAAACTCGTGTCTATCAGGAACAGTTCCGACAGCGCTTAGATCGTCGCGCACGTACTCAATGGCACAGTTGGCTGTTTAATCAGTGGCTAGCCGTCCGTTTGGATATGATCGGGGCTGTCTTTACTGCGATTTGCGCGGCTGCTGTGGTTTTGCTTGAGGTAGAGGCGTCAATTGCCGGGTTCGCCATTAATTTCACCCTGAAGCTCACTCAGTCGATATCATTTGGGATTCGCAATTATGCGTCTTTGGAACTCGATCTGAATAGTGTGGAAAGAGTCCTAGAGTACTGCCATATGGAGACCGAGAGCGACGGTGGCAATCCCGCCCCTGCCGGCTGGCCCTACGATGGAACACTCGAAGTCAGGAACTTATCAGTACAATATGCACCTGACATAGAGCCAGCATTACATAATGTCACCTTCAGGGTGGAACGTAACCAGCGAATTGGCATAGTCGGAAGAACCGGAGCTGGGAAGTCATCCTTGGCCCTGTCACTGTTCCGCGTTCTCGAACCATGCGCAGGACAGATTCTCATCGATGGTCTTGATATCTCCACTATCCGACTACACGACATCCGAAGCCGACTGGCCATTATTCCGCAGTCCCCATTCCTCTTCAAGGGAACAGTGAGGTCGAACCTTGATCCCTTAGGCAACTGTGAAGACGCACAACTCATCCGCGCTCTTTCCCGTGTTAATTGGAGCAGTGCCACGTCCTCGGACAACCACCAGCACATTTGCACTAATATAACTCTTGGACAAGACCCATCAATACTGGATCACCCAGTATCAGACGGTGGCTCCAACCTTTCACACGGCCAACGACAGCTGCTTTGCCTCGCTCGCGAACTGCTCCGGATGCCGCGTATTTTGGTCCTAGACGAAGCGACATCCGCAGTGGATAAGGAAACAGACGGTCTCGTGCAACGTTCAATCCGGTCGGAGTTCGGTCGGAATGGCACTACGTTGCTGGTGGTTGCTCATCGCCTCAGTACAGTTGCTGACTTTGACCGTATTCTTGTGTTGGGAGGCGGCACGGTGCTGGAGTTCGGTAGTCCCGCGGAGCTTATGCGCCGGAAGAATGGGGCTTTCAGGGACATGGTGGAGACGGATGCAGAGAGGGAATTGCTATACAAGGATATTTTTGCTCGTCGATGATAGATGTAGTGTTATTTTTAAGGGTCTTATAGTCAGATTCATATCTTAATGTTATCTGATATAGCCTGATTGAGCTTGCTTACTATGTGACATGCTAGCTATGCAATTTCTTCATTGTACGGAACAATTATATGGCCGCAAACGCTATCAAACCATCCAAAACTTGCAGAAGCACTTGAAACAACATATGGTTTTGAACAAGGCGTTGTTCGCTGCACCTTTCACGCATAATCAGCAAATACAAATAGATGCAATCCACAGGCACAGACACCTGACTAACTCTGTACAGGTCCGAAGGCCTTCAGCATTTCCTCTTAACATTCTATCACCATTTGCTTCTTTGCTTCTATTTTCTATGCTTCTACATATATCCCCCCCACCTAAAATATACCTCACTAGCTGAGTAAGTCGTCCAATTCAAAGAACACCCAAGCTTCCGCATACGATGATCAATACCTCTACCACATCTTTCCAGCTCACCATTTTATCCGAAGGGCGGTGGAATGTGCTCGGCCGATAGACCCCATCCGTATCTTTACTCAGCAATTGGCGTCTCTCAGGCACAGTGGGCGGCTGCGCCATATACCGCACTGGCACAGAGAGCTTCATGTTAGCAGAGAATAGAAACACGACTGCTCCTGGACTAGGTGAAACCAACGTACCCCCCATAAGTCCTTCCGGCCTAGTAGCGTAGAACCACAACCGCCAGATAACTGGTATCATAGCATACGAAATCCATCCCACGTACATAAGGATCATCGGAGTGCATACCCGAGTCCAGAATGGCTTTCGGTGACGGGCGGATCGCTCGTTTATTGACGAGACTACCGTGCCGGTGATTTCGAAGCTGACGATGTTGCCGGGTATCCATGAACGGAAGATGCGGGTGGCGTTTACTGTAGAGAAGTTAGCTAATGCTATGGTGGTAGTGCGACATGCAATCTGGGTAAGGAACTCACGTGGCGTGTTCCAGAACCGGTTTGCTTGTTGGTTCTTGGCTGCTTGGATACCGATACCGCCGTGCATGCGGATGTAGCAGAATTTGTGTAGTATTGTGGCCGTTAGAAGCACAAGGTATAGTCGTCGCATTTGCTTTTCCTGCGAGGCAGACACAGTGCTCGTTCCTGATACCACAGGCCATGAGATCCACGGAACAAAGAGGATCATAAAGATGTTCGGAATAGCTGTGTAGGTTTTGACAACGTGGCAGAAGCCTACGATGCGCTGTAGTAGGCTTCTCTGACCAGGGACACCAGTGTTGAAGAAGAACCAGCCAAGTTTTCGGTATGAAAGGATGTTTCCATCCGTCTGCCTGAGGTTAATGATCAATACTCGGAAATATTAGTGAGTAGACTTACCCATCGTGCACGTTGCTTGAACCACGCAGCCAAGGAATCAGGAGCCAGGCCATACTGCACTTCGTCTCTCACAAACGTAATGCGCCAGCTTTTGTCGGCCAGAAGCCAAGCACATAAGATATCTTCACCTGCATTCTGCAGAGGCCAGCCACCGATGCTATCCAAAGCGCTGCGCCGCATGACATATCCGGAACCAGTGCAACATGTTCCTCCCAAACTGTCATTGATCGGTTCGGACAGACCCGCGAAGACATTTGTGTCCTGCCCGAGGGGATCACCCTTGGGAGCATTGTAGAATCGCTACATCCGTGTTAGCCAATTACACGAAAGGAGATTGGAAAGAGCGGGTAATTATACCTGCGGTGGGACAGCCATTGCTGCGCTTCCGTCCACCAACAACTGAGGAACAACACGCCTCAGCCAGTCTTTGACAGGAATCATATCCACATCCAGGCCTGCAACGAACTCAGAGCCTCCGTTCCGACGAGCACTCTCTTCCAGGCCGTATCGCAGGTTACCCGCCTTGTAATAATGTGGGACACCAGGCGGCTTTTCCCGAGCAAGGTACACAACTTTCTGAAAGCCGTGTCGCCCGTTATTGAACTTCTTCACTGCCTTTTGTAACTCGGTATCCCTCGCATCATCGAGTAGAAAAACACGAAATCGGTCTTGAGGATAATCTTGAGAAGCCGCACCAGCGATTGTGTCCATAATCCCATCCAGCGGCTCTCCGCAACAAGTAATGCAGATGTCGACTGTTGGCGCATGCTCTCCATGCAGATAGAAAGAGGGCCGATGGACCGGTCTCCGGCCCCATCCGATATAGAGGAACGTCTCAAACCGCGAGAGAAACTCCAGAATGGTGCTTGTCACTTCTATCAAAACATTGAGCCACAAAAAGCACCAGACAGCTTTATTTGGTACCGACAGGCCCAAGGTGAGCTTTACCCGCCACGCCAAGTAGCCGAAGTAAAGCACCCAAGTCGTCAGATGAGCGCACACCAGTCTTGGAGAATCTAACGGGAATTGCCCCAAATTATGTGGTCGCTTCTCAATGTGGTAAGGTGGACATGTTTGGAGGTCAAGTTTCTTCTCCTTCTGGTTTGAGTCACTTGTAACGGTTTCGGTGTATGATCCCGACATTTCGATGCCTCTGCGGAATCTTAGTGACTGGTATGCGGGATGTACGTCTGGATAGCGCGAAAGACAAATAGTTTACTGCTACCTGCGCTTTGTACTTCTTTTTCTCTATTGTGGTCACCCACAGGCCCAGGCTCCAAAGAGGTACAGTCCACATTGATCAGCATACATGGTCAAATGTCTACATTGAGCGCATTCCGATGCCGATAACGGATGACCCTACTCAATATCCCGGGCAAATCTTTCGGCATCCATCTTGATCCTGACTGGTGATACATCTACTTTATCACTGCAGCACCCCACCTTAGCTGGTAGGTTCCATCGCGACCGATCCACCCGATCGGGTTCAGCTGAGGCTGAGGTGGGGCGGCTGTACCGTGTGGTCCGTAGCCGCGATTGAATAGATGTGTTCTGGTATTTGCAACTCAACAGGTCCAGATCATCGAATTAGTGCTTACGCAGGTAGGGTGCAGGGGGGCAACCAAGTCCTGAAATTCAGGCACTAAAAGGAACAAAAGCAATATCGCCTACCGGCAGCTCAGCCGCACGGATAACCCGACAACCCCCAACTCGGGTAACCCGCATGTAAGAATATAATGGAAATGGAACGAAATTTGCAATATGTACATCCTTAGTCCAAAGAGTGATTTCTAATTTGGGGGAGGGCGGTTGTTCGCTTGCAGTTCTGCCCAGACCGTCAAAAGAAAACATGATAAGATCTCCTGAGGGGCATTAGCCCGTGGTATTGGGGTGTTGTTGCATGGGGTTCTTTTGCATAAATATCTATTTTAATAAAACATTTCAGAACTTGAGCATTGTCTGTCACAGCATGCGCGTATGTTATGCACTAATGTAGATGCAGTCTTCGCAATCATCGGCTTGTTGGCATACTACTCCGTACATGGACCCTCATCTTGCTGTAGCCTCTAGTGTACGTGATTAGCCGTGAAGTTGTGGGACCAAGTGGACTGGAAAGTGTACTAAGAACCAGCCAAGCCACTAATACATACTAAAGTCTCCGAGGCACACCACTTGTAAGCTGCTAGCCAGGTTTAGAAATCAGATTGAGTTTGCAGAAGCAGTGTTAGCTGTGTTTGTCAGAGCCTTGACCAAAATGCGATCTTCGGGATTTGCACTTGCATTAGCGAGGTATCACTTCTGAGCCTACTGAACTTACGTTTCCTGAGAATCATACTGAGACTCACCGCTAATCAAGCTGATAAGAAATTTGTCCGAGTGTGACAATGTGATAACAATCGCTGGGGTTGCATCACTAACCGGTGGCGTAATCGCACAAGATCATGCATCGGGTGCACGGAGCCCGTAGAAGACCAATTTGTCTTGAAGAGCTGTAATATACTGATCTGTAGTTTCTGTCTGAAAAACATATACAATGAACTCGGTCGAATTTCTGGTTATGTACCACATCAATCTCAACGATCAGTAAGGTCAGCGTAATGATGAAAATACGCTTCGAATGGACTCGATCTTTGTTCGGCTAGAATCAAGGTAAATCCAGAGATAAAAATGCAATCGACTACGGCTAAGTTGGGTTGTGAATAGTAGGTAAAATACTCCTCGCCGCACCAACTCGGTATTTAGATACCATGAACGTGGAACTTTTAAAGCATGAACCTATAATTTTCGAAGCACCGTCTAGCTCGGGCGGAGAATGAATATCCCTGCCTAGAGTGGAAATGAGATAGATCACTCCCGATGCTGCGATGGGGTGGCGAGGTCGAGCTGAGTAGATGGTTTTACCTCATTCCCGCAATTGGCGATCCTACCAGCAGATAGAATTTGGAGAAAAGACTCTATCCCTGTAGATAAATTTGCTCATTCTCCGTATAACAAAGCCAGCAAGGCAACTCAGCTCCAGTGCACTGAGAGGATACGGGTTGAGCTTCAATATGGACAGAAGAGTTCCTATTAAGGACGCCTTAGAGGCCACCACCTCGGACGATATTATCATCTGCGGAACCGTACAAGATGTACAACACAGTGAGGAATGCACAGCTATCACTATAAATGATGGCTCAACCATCTCATCAATCCAAGCTCGAATGCCCGCCGTTCGGCCAGATGATGATTCTTCTCTTTCACTGGGAGCTACAATTCAACTCCAGGGCAGACTCGAGCCCCGTGAGGCAACATCATGCCTTAGTCACCAGAAGCAGCAAGCAACCTTAAGCGTGAAAGACTTCACAATCGTTGGTCCAGCCGACTCTGCCTTCCCTATTTCTCACCGTCAACCGTCTCCGGAATTTCTACACCTCAACCCACACTTGCGTATCCGCACCCCACAATATGCCCTCATGGCACGATTTCGCTCCACTGTTGTGAGCGCACTTTCCAACCTCTTTGACACACACCCAGACGGACCATTTTATCAGGTACATCTTCCCATGCTCACCTGGACGGACTGTGAAGGAGGCGCGGAAGTGTTTGCCGCTCCAACGCAGCGCTCCAAGCGTGCCGACAAGGAGATGACCGACACATACTTTGGTTCCCGAAAATACCTCAATGTGTCTGCGGTCTTCCATGCAGAAGCATTCGTACAGAGTCTCGATCGTATCTGGACATTAAGCCCTTGCTGGAGAGCAGAACGGACGGACAGTAGCCGTCATCTGGCTGAGTTTTGGATGCTCGAGGTTGCACTGAATTACATTGACTCTCTCGAGCCACTATTTAACCTCATGGAAGAAATTCTACGCAGTATTGTTTCACGTTTGAAGACCAGTCCAGCAGGACAAGAAATCCTATCACAATCGGGGTCCGACGAGCTTCTTCGGCGGTGGGAGAAGCTATTATCACCCAATTGGCCGCGAATCACTTTTGCCGAGGCGACAAAGCTTCTTGAGCCTCTTCGTGCGACAAAAGGCAAAACCCCGGCAGCAAGAGTACAGGACGTCACACCAGAAGAAGAAAAGTACCTCTGCGATCACTTTAACTCTCCAGTCTTCCTAACGCACTTCCCAACCCAGATCCGGCTCTTCCAAGCTGCCCAATCTGCCAAGGATATAAGCGAAATACCGCCCGGTCAGGACTTCCCTCCTGACCAGACAACTGAGTCTTTCGATCTGCTCTTACCAGGGATCGGAGAGGTGTGCAGCGGTGGCTTAAGGGAACACCGTCTCGATATTCTGATTGATACTATGCGCAAGAAACGGTTCCTACGGGGACAGAAGCCCGGCCCTGTGCCAGAACGGAATGCCCCTGTTGATGCAAAGCCGTATCCTTACCTCCATCCTGGGGAGGAACTTCAGTCGGTGGAATGGTTCGCCGACTTGCGCCGGTGGGGAACGTCGCCGCACGGGGGCTTTGGGATTGGCTTTGAGCGACTTTTGCAGTATTTGACTGGGACTGAGTCGGTTAGGGAGGTAATCTCGTTTCCGAGATACTTTGGGGTGTGTGGATGCTGAGATCGATGTGCGTATATAATGCGATGGACGAATGACTGCTATCTTGGTAAAGACATATTTAGCGTGCCCTTCTTATTCTTCTTCTTCTTCTTCGTCGGGAACCCGGACTATATGATTCGTTGCTTTCGGAGCTGTGAGGGTAAACAAGGCGTGAAGTATCCCCCGGTTGCGGTTGGGGAGTGGATGTCATGGAGGTATGCTGATACGTATGGAAACGGGAAGGGGGCTATTGGGGAGTTGAGGAAGGGGCCTAGAGATCAGTGGTGGTGAGAGTTGTGGGATAGTTGGTTAATTATCCTCATGAGGCGATCCAGTGGTTATCGACTATGTACTTACTGCCAAACATATGTAGAGTTTCAGGTAATAGTTGGGGTACGGAAATGTCAAGCGACATTGCTGGTCCCACCTCATCACGCGCGGAAATAAGAATGAAGCCGTAACAAATCAATCACTCAACTGAAAGCAACCAAGTTGATGAATAGCAAGATAAGTTGCGGGAAGGAAAAACAAAAACAAGACTAAAGAAAATATTAACCGTCAGCGACAGGATTCGACTGTGCACGCGAACGTATCAGATTTCGAGTCTGACGCCTTAACCACTCGGCCACACTAACTAATTGATAAGATACTTTAGTGAAACTATCCACTATGCAGTTAGGGTATTATTCATAGCATTTATACTCGCTAAATTCCTGCCATAGAAACAGAAATTAATATCACAATTTGAGGTCAAATACTCTAGATCTAGGCAGCGAGACTAATAACAACAGTTGCAGCTTATTTCTCTTCCGCGGGCGGATAAAGCCCCCCTTTGGAGGATTTATTTCCAAGTTTGCCATGGTCAAGATAGTTCGTTTGGAGAAAATCGACGGTCTTCTCAGAATCGAGACCTCGTTCAGCGATATAGTGCTTTTCGATGAAAGCCACGGTGTCAAGTCCAACAGCTGTAGCAATAAAATAATCAGCATAAACCGTGGAGTTAGTAGTGTACAGGGTAAGGCATACCATCCATCATCTTGCAAGGTAGCGTCCCTCCCTTCACAAACATCTCAGTCCATAGTGAGTCAATCTCGCTCGGCGTCGAAACATCCTCAGCCAGAATAGTAAGAGCCTCGCGCTTAACAGCAGCCCACAAACGGTTGAAAATAAACCCAGTAGATTCCTTCCTCGCAATGTAAGGCTTGGTCGCCACCTCTTTCGAGCGCTCAGCCATGAAATGAAGAATTGATGGCTCTGTGAATCCATCCGTCATCAGTTCCACAACCATGACCTGTGGAGGCATGTAGTAGTGCATGTTCATGATACGGGTCTTCGTTGCGACTGACACCTTGTCCAACATTTCTGAGGAGCGATATGAGGATGAGTTGGTTGCCAAAATGCAGTCTGTCGGAGCATGTTTCTCTAGCTCTGCGAAGGTGTCGATCTTGAGTTGGAGAACCTCAGGAACGCACTCTATGACGAGCCACGCATTCTCTATTGCCGCCGCTAAATCCTCGAATGCTGTGATGGGGCCGGGGCTCGCTCCTGTGTGTACAGCATATGAGGCGACATTCTCATTTACGTAGGTGATGCAGTCTGCGCGTTGCTGGGGGCTCGGGTCACGGACGTGGACGTTGTAACCTGCTGATGCCCAGATGCAGGCTGGAAAGTTGGTCAGCTGTGTTATGCATTGTTTGTCAACCTGGAGGTCAGGATCTTCTACCAATACGACGTCCTAAAACGCCACCACCGAGAACTGCTACAGGACGTTCGCGGTAGTCGTTAGGTGGTTGCCAGGTTGGAGTCATTGTTGCAGGTGTGGTTGGTGTATGGTCCTCTTGGTTTGATGTCTCGATTCGAGTTGAATGTAAAGTTAGAATTTATTGCATATCTAGAGAGCTCGTCGTAACCTATTGAAAGGGCACTTTCATCTTTTAAAGCAAATATGATGCATCACCGACTCCACTCCTTCTCCAATAATGGCAATGTCTGGCTCTACATCCATCAAGTATGTCCCGAGTTAACCGTGGCTTCTGCACCACCGAGGGTATTCCTTGATAGGGCAGCTTTGAGTATCCTCGGATCTTCTAAACATTACTGTTTCGAATTGATGCACCTGAGTGCCCCATGGTGCCTTGCTTTCGTATTGCCATCCTCGATAACATCACCGCTGCGGCGGGTCTAGACGGGATACTTACCTCGGAAAGACGTTCCGGCTCCTGCGTTCCGATTGGCGGGGACGGATCTAATTCGGGGGTGCTCGGCATGCCGACACTTTTCATCTCGGAGAAATTCAACCAAGGTAAGTGGGCACCTTTTAAGGAAACGGTACACGCATACTCCTACTTGTTACGGTAAGGCTAAACGTTCAAGCTAGTCTGATTTTGGCACTACTGTGTCTTCAGTGCTTCACTAAAATAACTTTCTCCGAGTGTGGAAATGAAGTAAATTGTTGTTCTCTTACATTCTTGCCTCACGCTCTAGCAGAGTCGGCTGTGGCTTTCTTTATGCGGGGTCAACATTATTCTAATTTAATGAATTATCAAAGCCGCACGACTCTATCAGTGAAAATATGAACCGACAAGCGGGTTCATAAAGGCCGAAATTCAGGGATGAGGGAAGCCAAATGAATTGTATGAGCTAAATAAACTTTATATACATAAGTCTAATGGGAACAAATGCAGGATAAGTGCTCAAGAGAGCGTTCTAAAAAGAGAAGATTTGATCCGTCATTTTCGCCACCGCTCCTGGGGATTGAAATCCTAGACCAGCCAAACCTTTCTTGGCAGCATGGACCATGCCAGGGGGACCACAAAGCATGATCCTAGTGTCTGGACCAGGCTCAGGGAGCTTTTCACGCATCACATCGGGCGTCACGTAGCCCTTGCCATACTGCCAATCATTCGGAGGCTGATCCAACATGTACCAGATTTTCAACGATCTTGGATACGCAGATGCAAATGCTTCCAGCTCTGTTCGCAGGAGAATATCATCTTCCGTACGGTTGGCGTAAACAAGAGAGATCTCGGTGGTATCCTTGTCGTCTTCACAGATTGCCCGAATAAGTTGGAACATAGGTGTGATCCCTGTGCCGCCAGCTATCATGCCGATCTTTTTGCAGAGATTCCTCTTGTATCGCATCGCGCCTTTGGGCCCACGGAAGAGGACTTGGTCACCGACATTGAGGTTGGCAAGGTACTGGCCTGTGAGCAAGCCATCGGGGTAACACTTGATAACCAACTCCAGTCTACCCAAGTCAAGATTGTTTGACGTCGGGGTGTATGATCGCGAAACTGATTGGCCGTTGACGGTTGCTTTGATGGCGACGTGTTGCCCGATAGGCAGACCAACCACATCCCCCTTGCGAGGAAGCTGAAAGACGAAGCGATAGACGTTGGGGGCAAGCAGAGTCTTTTCGACGAGTGGTAAGCTCTTGTATTCTTTCGGTTGAAGGAAGCCAGGGACAAGGTGAGGGTCTGGCCTGTGTATAGTCTTTCTTTTGATTCGAGGTGGGTATTTCGTGAAACCCGACTCAATCTCCGTGAGCTTCGAAAGGCGAGAAGCAACCATGCCGCCTAGTACAGCACAGATACAGGCTGTGGCGGCTGCTCCAGTAGCAAAGCCTCCATGAGGTAGGGATGAAGACAACCTGATTGATGACAGGGACGGCAGACTGGGAAGAAGCTCAGCTAGATGATGAAGGCTGAGCTGTGGTCTGAAAGCTTTGGACGCAAAATATAGCGAGGCAACCGAGCCAACAGTGAGACCAACAGTACGAGTAGCGTCGTAACCATCCATCTTTTCATGTGACGACACCGATGTTGGCTGGATAAGTCTAACAGCTGTAGGAGCCTTGTATTCCACAGCATCTTTCAATGTCCCGATCAGGAAGGATTCCAGAATCTCATTTGCATCCTCTGAATGGCCCACGTCTTCATACGCCGCCGTCGCATCTTGGCCAGCAACATCAATCAGGAGATCGGCACCGCCAGGGTGATCCTTTACGTAGCTTGTGACATCGTACACTAAGCTCAGCACATTAGTGTGCTCCCAGCACGAATGTTCAGATATTTCGAACACTCACCTTTTCCGTGGATAGCAACCCACAAATCGACCTTGCTATTGTGTGAGCCAACCTCCTCCAAAGAAAATGTCTTCATCGTGGTGAGTGCAATGTTCAGATTGTGACAAACTTGGTGACGGGCGTGTGCGGAAGTAAATGCTTATAGCGCTGGACAGCAAATTGGTAGCGCTTTAAGAGTGATGACCTGCGGTTCTATTTGTATGCAAATACTTCTGAAACATACCTAATCCCAGTCGCAAATCATAAATTGTCAGTGTGGATACTACCAATATAGTTGGCGTTCACCATTCCGAGGAAGAGCTTGCCGGTCTGGCCATTCATCCGTCCATCAGCTCCGAGCCTCGGATGGTGACAGATCCTTCCGAGGAACAATCATGCCACGCGATATGCGAACCTTTACAGCACATCTGCACTACTGCTTGAGGACTTGGACTGTATGTGGGTCGAGCAGAAATTGACCGAGCATCAGGATGTCTGCGGGATGCCTTGCCGTTGCGAAGATCTATAAGTGTCATCATGCTATGCAAGACTCACATTTGTAGAAGATCAGCCGGACAACCACAGTATCAACAATGCCTTCGCAAACGTTCTATCTTCTTGGGGAAAGCCCATCTTCTGCAAGAGAAATTCAGTTTGATCCTTCCGCAAATGTTGATGATTTGAAACATTTGATTGCCGCACACTTTGCAATCGTTGAACCAAGTGGTTGGTAGCCTCTGCCGCAGGGCTACCGCCACAGCGGCCAGGCTAAATCCATACCAGCCTTCGCTCATGCCACACCTTTGAGTAGGCAAGGTTTGCTTCTTATAAGGTGAGATTTCGACATGTACCACAAACAAGTCTCACCTTGTAAGGAACAAATCCTACCTGAAAGTGGGCAAAGGCGCTGTGCCATTAGCGAAGGCTGGTGTAGGGGCAGCCTGGTTACTGTGGCGGTAGTGTCATCCTCACAGTCGTTCATTCTTTTACTGACGCTCAATACGTAGGAATTGGCTTCCAAGGGGATAAAGCTGTCTTGAATGAGCTCTCAGAGGTGCTGGCAGCACCTGGTCCTGTACCCCTCACAATCGACGGACACGCCGTGCGCGACCCTCCCTGTCCCAGGGAATTACCTTTCGTCGGCACCTTTTTCGAAGTTTACCCCGACCATCTCGGAAACCATCAGCGACTCTTTGAACGATATGGCCCCATTGTGAAAACAAATAACTTAGGTCGCGTGACGTACCAGACCAATGATCCAAGAATAGCAGCGATTGTTTTTGCCGAGTCGGATTTCTTTACCAAGAAGATCAATGAAGCGCACCCCTTGGCGGGGCTTAAGACCCCCTCTGCTGGCATTTTCCTTGGAGACACTGATACCGAAGAATGGAGAGTCACTCACAAATTCTTGCCTCCTGCCTTGGGCCCGAAGGCGGTCCGGCACTACGCCCCAACTATGCAGAAGACAGTCGAAGACTCGTTCAAGGTTTTTGATGCGCTGGATGAACAGGGCGAGGCTTGGAACGTGTACCAGTATATGCTCAAGCTAGGTTCACAGGCGGTGGGAAAGCTCGTTTTGGGGCTCGACTTTCAGCATTTTGAAGCACCGGATGCTCCAGTTCATGAGATGGTCCATAATATCGCTGAACTGCTTTCTCTCAATAAGAAAGTTACATCCATGGGTAATTGGTATGCTGGGTTGCCTTTTGGCGACCCAAAGCGACTCCGAACTTTGAAAACCAGCATCGAGGACATGGTTGCGCAGTCGATGGAGGCGGCTTCGCGGGGAGGCAACGAGGATTTGCCATTGCAAGATGCTGCTCTGAAAGCAGACAACATGGTTGGTAGGTACAATCGTTGATTCTTAGTGGTATGTCCAAGAGACAGGAGAAAGCTGACCCGTAGCAGACTATGCCATTCGTGCGACTGATAACAAGGGCGAGAAGCTGCCAAAGTCGAGTCTAACCTGGGCACTAGTTGTTGCCACTGCCGCTGGTTTCACTACAACAAGCTCTCTTCTTTCCTGGCTCATTTACGGTCTTTGTGTGTACCCAGGCATGCAAGAACGCCTTCTCCAAGAATTAGTGGATCAAGGATTTGACGAAAATACTGAAATCACGGCTGATTTCACCGACAAATTAGAGTTCCTTGATAAATATATCAAAGAAACGCAACGCCGCCACAATCCATCCTTCCAGCCGGGCCGAACAGCAAAGGTTGACCTGGTCTTACCTGGAGGGTACAGGCTGTCCAAAGAGTCAGTTATAGTGCCCGCACTGCACCATATTCACAATCATCCTGATCTTTGGGACAACCCTGCTCGATTCAACCCCGACCGCTGGGACACCGAGGAGGTAAAGTCCAGGCACAAGGCGGCATATATTCCTTTCGCAACGGGCCCGCGCATGTGTATTGGGTTCAACTTTGCACTCCAAGAGGTCAAGGTCTTCTTGCCAAAATTGGTCTACCGCTATAAGTTCTCCTTGGAGGACAACGGGCCTATCGAGTATGACCCCATGTTTCAGCTGATCAGACCCAACAATCTGTACGTACGCGCAGAACGGCGGGTGAGATGGCCACCAAAGTCGATGCCAACAGCAGCATAGAATTTCTGTATCCCTAAACGCCGTTGAAGCAAAGAGGACCAAGCTCGCCTCCATGGACGAGCTGTACCCACGAGAGTGTGCTTGTATATAGTTAGATTAACTCCCACATAGAATATATGCTATTTGACAGCACTGTCCCCTTTTCCTTGCAAGGTTGTTTTGGACTTTACGTTTTGGGTGGGAGGGGGGGCTTTTAAAATCTGTCTTAGGTAGCATTAACTAAGTCGATTACTTTGAAGGTGTGGTTTTTCCTTCCCTAGGTTATTAATAATTGTTCGTCTCTCACACGTGTACATGGCTATATACTATATATATATCTACTTACCTACCAATACCGTCGTAGGTCCTGATTCAGAATCAACATCCAACAGTCAGCTACGAAGGCCCCAAAAGCCTCTTTGCTAATAGCCCTCTACAACGAACAGGCCAACTACCAGGTTAACCCGAAGTCAGTACTAGGAATCACAATTTTAACCAAGGAGACATCTTCGAGGCACCATGAAGGGTGTAACTCAAGGAGAGGTGCAACTGAAAGACTTTAGGTAAAACGAATAGATGTTTAAATCTATGGTACTTTTGGTGTTAGCGATAGTACAAGAACGGCACGATGAAGAGTGTGCTGGACCATAGGTGGAGCCCAAATAGCGAATGCCATGATTTGACATGCCGAGATTCCCGAGCCCAGACCTGTTTTCGGCATGCCGAGCTGTGCCCCACAGCGGAAACATATCCTCCAATCGGAACGCGTGCAATCTCAGCAATTTTCCGAGGTTAGTATCTGCCTGATACATCATGATTCCTGCCACAGCCACAGCTTCCTCGGATGACCGCAGGCACCAGATAGATCCTCGACAATCAGACGCTAGAATGCCCACCAACCAACAGAAATCAACACCTAGGCGCCACCAGCGATCGACAATTGCCTGTGAGACCTGCAGACTTCGCAAAGTGAGATGCAGTCTCAACATTACCGGTATTCCTTGCATCGGGTGTGCACAGGATAACACACAATGTGTCGTGGATCCGAAAAGACAGGAAAGGTGGGCGCGAGTTTATCATCGTATTGATATGCCAGACTGACTGAGAGTTATTTTTCAGGCTTCGCCGCACTCGGACGTCTAGAGTTCAGCAACCTCATACCCCTTCAAACAACGTCCTGCCGGGTGTGAGCCGCGCAACCCGGCCCCAGGTTATCTCGTCGCCTGCTCCTGATTATCCCCGAGAGACGATACATCAATACGCGACCGATCCTGTATCCAGAAGGGGTACACCTTTACTGCCCAATGACGCAGAAAGCGAGGAGCGTTATGGACTTGAGATTGCTGCCGCTGCGTTGGGACAGCCTCAAAGAGCCGGCAGAGTGCCTTTCTACTCCGGTAAGGACTCAAATTACAGCGAGTACCAGCTTGGTCGACACTAATCCCATATAGGAGCAGGAACTGGGCCAACATCTGCTTTGGAAATATGCTTTTCCGACCAGTCGCTGTCGAGACATTTCCTCGTGCCGTCGAGCCCGGCTGTTCATTTGGCGGAGGAGGATAAGAAGTATCTCGAAAGCAAGGGTGTATTCACAATGCCTGGCTCATCAACATGCGAGAGTCTTTTGCGAGCCTACTTTCATCACGTACATCCGATCATGCCTATCCTTGAGCCAGACGTAATTCTCGAACACCACCGCACCGGCCGATTACCGGAAAATAACGTCTTGATATTCTGGTGCATCTTTTTCGTGGCGTCGAATGTGAGGATCGCACTAGAAGCCTAGATTGTAACTCGACTGACAGCATATGCAGTTTATTGCTCCCCATGTATACGAGCAGGAAGGGTACGGATCACGCAAAGAAATGAAGGCGGCGATGTACGCTCGAGCAAACGTGAGTGCTTCTCCGATGAGGATCACTAGGCTGCGCTTGCTGATAACCGGCCAATGAAAAGTTCATGTACAATCACGGAGGCGAAATGGATAAGATCATTCTACTGCAAGCATCGTTGCTGATGGCGTTCTGGCATTCCGAAGCGGACGAACACACACAACCATGGTACTGGATGGGCATTGCCATCAGCTTCTGCCAAATGTTAGGCCTTCATCGAGATCCTGATCTGTCCACTTACAATTCCTCTATCACGGATCGCCAGCGACACCTCTGGCGAAGATTATGGTGGACTTGCTTTTCGCGCGACCGATGGTTGAGTCTGACCCTGGGCAGACCATTGCGAATCAACCTCCACGACTGCGATACGCCAATGCCGTCTGTCAACGACTTTCTGAGCGATGTTGTAGGCCTGTCTCCACAAATGACATCCTACTTACCAGAGAATCTGGAAGTCTTGGCCACTCATTGGGTCAAGTACGTGGAAATCAGCACCTTGCTAGGCGATGTGATTAGCATGCACTACCAGGCGAGGAAGCCTAGGCCGTCTCTGCAAGCCGTCAAGGACATGGAAAATAGGATAGCACAATGCACAGTTCCAGAACAAGACAATCCGAGCTTATATCGTGTGGCTATTTTCAGCATCTACCACCTTCAGTTGCACTATCAGTGAGACGCGAGCCCCTGTACAGTACAAGATTCTAAACTGATTGACAACTATTCAGTGCCCTTGCGGGAACATTCTATCGCCCATTCACTACCACGTTGCCGGAAGACCTCGACCCAGGTGAAAAAAAAAGCTGGCAGCATCGTATGCGACTGAAGGCCGACGCAGCTGCTTCTCACACAAATACCGTCGTCGAAGCTATTGCTCAAGACGGCCTGCTTGAATTTGCGGGGCCCATGACGTACGTAAATCTTGTCCGCCTTTGATGTAGAATAAGGACTATACTGACCATTGTGGGTCAAAAGGCCTCCCCTCCTCGTCCCAGCAATGCAAACAAACCTCCTCAACTGCAAGATCGGCAATTCTTTATCCAAGCGTCTCCGCTTTAACAAACTCAGCATGTGCATGATGGTGATGGAAGAACTTCAAAAAACATACACCGTTGCGTCCATTTACCGCGCGATCTTCGCAAAGGCAATCCAGCTGCTCTTTCCAGAGAACACAGACACTACTTCGCTAGGTTACCCTGATACTGGCGCAGATAATGTTCCAACGGAAACTTCGCGGGTGGAAGGAGCTGGTGATGTTGTAGGGACAGCGGAATTCGGGGCTATTGATGCGCCTGGTTATAACGATATCTCGGCGGACGATTTTGTTGATCTGCTAATGGATGAAGCTTCGATATTTAATTTTTGGGATACGTGGACTCGAACATGACTTTATGCTATCAAAAGTTACCGTCAGTATTATTGGGAAGAAAATTGCAGTGTTTACTTCCGAAACATAGAATTAATCGTCTTGTAACTACGATGTTACTCCTCTCGGACTATATGTCGGATCCAAGTGGAGTCCACCCACCACAAGGTCACCACAACCATGAAACCATCCATCAGCCACTACAAGAAGCAATCAGAGAAGATGCGAAAAAAAAAAACAAAAACAAAAGAGGAATACATACAACAGAAGGGATTCGCTGGTGGTCACCCACCCAACTACTAACCTCCCGGCGTGTGGCTTAAGTACGGCTGAGCGGACGGGAAGCCCTATTTTCCACACCCTATGGTCGTATGTACTTACCTTATCTGAATGAGGACTTATATGTGGCATTTGTTCAGTGTTGAGCTATGTACTCTCAGTAGCCATGTCCCCGTCGGCCTTTGTTCATGCCGGATATTCTCCTTGATGTGACAAACGTGGCAGTTGATATCACAGTAATTGTGGGCGGTTGCCAATGCTTGCTGGACCTGGATTTCGCCTCGATTCGATTGTGATTCAAGACGAAATGCTGAAGCATTATGTTAGCACAAACAGACCGCTGTCAGAGAAGTCCAGTTATTCAAGGTGGTTATGATACAGCCTCCTTGTTCAGGGTCCCTTCAATCACTCGCAGTAGCACATCCACATCGGCATTGGGGTATGTAAAGTAGAAGGGCTTAGCAGGTTGAGGTATATTCGAGGGTCGGCTTAGGTGAGAATCGACGGTTAAATTTCAGCGTCTGATATGTTAGCATTTTGTACTTCATTGTATGGTTAGTCAGTAGTGTCTTGAGTTGGAGGGCTTTTGAGTGTGAGGATGGTGTTAGGTAAGAAGAGAGAATCTCTGACTTGAGATTCTTTCTTCTTAGAGCAAATTCGTCTCGTTACTGTAGCCAATGATGATACGCATTGACGGAAATTTTACTCGCCGCTACGGCGCCTTGTGAGTGACGCCATCAAAGTACCTGCTGTTGCTGTATAGGTAACAGCGACTATGTCATCATTATCCTCAATACTCAGTGGAAGAACTCGAGTGCAAAGACTATAGCAGTAGGATCATGCAGACAAAGTCAAGCCTTGGATACTGCTCACGAAATGATACACTGTGGTCATCCTTACTGTAGTCACTGAAAACAGCACTTGAGTATGAATAACCAGATGTAAGATCTACAATGTTAATCACTTGGGGCGGGTAGGGAGCCTTAATATGCAATACGGCTATCATGGTTTGGTGAATTTTCTGTGGTAGGGGTTACATCATTGTAAAACAATAGCCTGCTTGACTGATGCTCTGTGATATACCACTACAAGACTTACAATATTTAGACAGCATAAAATCCACTTAAGCCACAGATATAACTTATGCCCCCTGATACCTATCAAACGTGTACTGCACCCTCACCTTCTGGAACTCATTTCAAAATATTTCATTATCCAGGTTCAAGCACAGCCTACCACTTATTCCCCCCCCCCAACTCATTCAGCGGCAGTAACATCAAAGAATTACACTGATAGTCAAATGAAAGGCATACTGTAGATATTGGATGCGCTAACCGATAAACCAAGGACGATATCTCGTGTTAGTTCAGCGAGCCGACGGAGAGAGATTTGTCCTAACAATAGGCATCGAGTCCCACTGTAGACAAATGTCTGACTATTAGTACCTCTTCTGCTCGTCCGCTATGGCGATTATGCGGTCTTCCCTGTTTTGTTGCTGAAGATCTAAAAATAGCTATAGAGCGTCAGCAACGAGTAGCCGCTGGAACCAATCTCCGTCAACATAGCATCATCATTAGCCGTACAAGCAAGAGTAAGTCTTCGTCCCTGCCCATCCCCCATTCCTGGTTCCTCCTTTCCACCTTCTACTGTGACACTCTCGAATCTGACTTCAACTAATCACGCCATGGAATACGAAAGACCAAACCATCAGACCATCAGATCAAGAATGCCGAAATCTCAGACCATGAACGCAAGCCGTCGATCATTCACTGAACTGAATTTCTGCTATCCTTCATTCTTGGTCCCCCATCTGAGTGATGGAAGCCGGGAGGTCCTCACATACATCTTTATGGGCATGTTATTCATGCTAATGTTTTTTTGGGGCCTGACAAAGATATTGTATGTACTTCAATCCCATAACAAACTGGGCTTGTTGGGAGGTGTGGACGGCTAACATAATTGGGCATATGAAATCAGTGGTCCATTCATTAATGAACCCAACTGCGTTCTTTACAACCAGAATGATGGTGGTCAACTCTCAAAAGCTCTATATGAGCATCGAGGCCGTTTCATGATTACATTCGGATAAGTCTTGATTAGTCCGGAACCTGGAACCAACAACATCCAAGCCCAAGGGCTGAGGAAATTCATGCTGCGGCAGCCTTTTGCTTTTTTTCCCCATGATAACTAGAAATGATCAAGGTCGTCAAATATCTAGCCTTTCCTGGTTGGTCAGATGTTTGTCTTTTCTGTTACTTTCTTTTCCCTCTTTTGCTTCTACTGTCAATGTGATACCATCCTTACGACCTCCCACGGACGCACGGAGTTCCGGCGCTCCTGAGGGTTTCTTTAATCTGGTCTGATCCTCTACGCACCGATGGATGCATCAAAGGTATCCCAGAATCTCTTCATTTCGTTATGTGATACCGCTGAACACGTCCTTGTCGTTCCTTTCTCCTTTTTTCAATGTAAACGTAGCTAGATAAAATAGTAATACATGGTATTGACCAAAATCCTTTACTTCATGGGGCAAGCTAGTACAGACCTTGTCGTCTCTTCGGAATGGGTGAATCTACCATTAGTGTTCTACACTTGAAGACTACCCCAGTCACCAGACACACTCTATGTCCATCAACAGACTCAAAAGGCTAATGCACGTCCAATGTGTACTCCCCAACCTTTGCGGGATCAACAAAGATAATGCAAGCGACATTGTCCGATAGCAAGACACTTTGGCTATATGATAAAAAAAAATCGTATCAAAATCTCACGGATTCAAAACACGACAACATCACAGGGACCCCACAATTCCATTTTCCGTATTGGGACAAAGCATGTCAACCCTCATATCCTTTAGTTGAGATCTGCAGCTGATTACGATCTTCATCATAGCCCATGAAAAAAATGCCCGAATTGCCAAATTTGTCGTAGATGGTAAATTTTCCCTCCCACCAATGATGCTCTTTCCATGGATTTGCCCCTTCGAACCGCATACGGGTACAGCACATGGCGTTGGCTCTTTGATTTATCGTAATCTCAGTTGTCATAAGTCCCTTCCCCACTGTACGCGTCTCCTTGGAGCCCATCGGCCAATAATAGAAGATGTTGCAAGGCTCGTGCACCGAAAAAAAGCCGGTGGAATATTTCAGGTATGGATTATCAGTGCCACCATCATAACCATACAGTTCAACCTTTCGGAAATCGTATATCGTGCTGGTGAGGTAATAATTGTCTTGATCCCAGTACCAGTGATAGTTCGGAGAATAAAAATTGCCATCGGCGGTATCCTCTCGTTCAAGATTCAAGTCATCCATTGTATATTTCACTGGGTCTATACTCCGGAGAGTGACTTTGGAATCAAAGCCTGCACTCGCTGTATGTACAACAGTACCATCAGGCTGTTTAATGCTGGCTCCAATCCGTTTGTTTTCGATCTTTGTCGTTGTCACCCAGTAGCGCTTTCTTTGAGGGTCCCCATCCGCAAGGGATAAGTCCGTTTGGGGCTCTTTTCTCGAAGTTGGTAATGCGTGGTCGAATTCGTTTTCGGTGGCTGAGTAACTCCATGACCCCGATAATTCCGTGGCTGGAGTCTCATCGTCGTAGTCAATCAATTTGATTTTTTCGAGGTCTGAATCCTTCAGCTCATAGGTTGCAGCCGATTCAGGATCAATGGCTTTAATAGTAACAACAACAGGGACCTGCATGTGGCCATTGGCATAGAGAGTATCCGTGACAGCATCTGCTGTGGTGGTCTGAACCTGAAGGAAAGAAACTTCCCAGGACGCATCGGAAGTTGAGGACATGGTGTAGATATGACTCAAAGATGATAGAATTGATGGTACTGGTGAAAACGGGCTCTGATGATGCGAAGATGCATTGGTGTTTCTTTGAAAAGCTTTTATAGTTTCAGGAAACATACAATTTGAAGGATGACGTATCGTCTCGGTTTTCAGCTCGAGTTAACATTTGCTTTGCTGCGCTCAGCTCCGAATAGTATATGTCTTTCGGGATTTGGCCCAGTCGATATAACTGGACCTTTATGTTTTAGCTCCGTTGCAAGTGGAGCCTGCCAAGCTGAAACCATGAGGGACTTTCTTCACTTCCCCTCAGCAGGCTCAGCTGCGCCCGGAGCACACATGCATGTCGGATGCTCTGAACCTTTGCCACACCTATTCCCCATGCCTCATTGGTGAGCGCGCCCAAGCAATATCGACGGCAAAAAGGAGATTCTTTGCCACGGTCAAGGTCTCACTTTCAATACTGGTATTGGAAGGAAGTCATCTATACGGGCAATGTTCAATCATTACAATACTGCATAGTGATTCCGTTCGCACAGAAAAATTGTCTATTATCAATACAGCGTATAGTATCCGTCTAGATTTTTGATGTTATTATGTAGGCTGCTAACCGCTCACTTACCGAGTTTTACCCAGGATGTCCTTACTAGTGGTTCAGCTAGCAGGGCTAACAGCGGCACCTACTACGTACCTAGCTTAATGCAGCCTGTGACCCAAACACCAATATGGTGGGGTAGACACGATCGAATCGGCGGATCAACCCTTCAACCACCTCATTATGATCAAGGGCCACGCTCTAAAAGATTCGTATCTTGAAGATTTTGCGGCTACTGTTACAGTGAATCCGCGCGCTTGATCTCGGAGACACGCAATCACTCGCATGGGGACATGTGTACCCTGTGCGAAGCATTGAATGGGGCCTGAAATTTGTCTATAATTACCTGAGATCATTATAATTGGAATAGGGGTATTATTGAATTTCTCCAGTATCTTCCAGTGCCTAGCTCTCCTCTTTCTAGCTGCGTGCGTTAAAGATAATATATCCCTCGTGCGGTTACTATGCAGAGTCTGTCTCTAACAGCATGGATAGACCGACGTCAACCTGTCTCTCTAGGTTTCATCCTCGCCGAGCAATACGTCCAGCAGCCGGTCATACCAGTGAGACTGTTCCACGTACTGTATGGGCGTGCCGAAGAGGGTGAAGTTAGTAAGACTCTTGAGGGCCATGGTTCATGTTTGGTGCACCCTGTTGCTGCTGCTGACCTGGGAACATGTGCGGAGAAGGCTGTTGGGGGGAGTGCCGCTAACATATCAGGGATTCCCTCTGCCGACTTAATAACAACTTCTCCCCGGTCGGTTAGATTCTGATTATTGTCGGAGCCTTACATAGCACAATCCCAGGCTAGTTTGAATACGAGTTCTATATAAACTTCGCGCTCAGGAAGAGCTACTAGGAGCGGGCCGACATCGACATAGTTATAAACAATACGGTTGGGCTTATGGAAGTCGGGACACCTAGCCAATGTAAACGGTTATGTTAGCTCTTAACTTCTCTGGAATGGACACCGGCTGTTATAGGTGGGGATAGAACACAGTAGATAATGCACGATCAAAAACTCCCAATGGCCAGAGGCGCCAAGAGAAGCAGAGCTCTGAACAACTTCCAGACATCGTCATCCAGAAGGGACCTTTTCGTTGAGGCATAGGTGAATGTCGGCTTGGGGGAGAATTGATGATTTGGTTTCAGCGGCTGATATACTGGCATGTTTGACTTCATTGTGTGATAAGTCAGGAGTGTCTTGAGTCTGAGGGGCGTGAGTGAGTAAAAGGGATGTTTTAGATGAGAGGGTGAAGTGCTTGAGTCTCTAACTGGAGATGAGCAAGTTCATTCTGTCACCTTAGCCAATGATGATGCGCATGGACAAAAACTGGATCCAGCAGCTATCGCGCCGGGCCTCAATGATAGGGTGGTCGATTTTGTGGTCGCAAAATCGACCACCTACCACAGGGAACGCATAGGGTGATTGCTGGCTTGATCTACTTGGAGCTGCGAAGCTACATCACTTGGCGTCTTTCTATTATTTGGCCATAATATAAACTCTATTAGATAGAGAACTGTTACTTTTAAGAAGAATTATTTGATTATTCTGAGTCCTAGTCCATGTCTTTATCCAGAACATTCTAGTATCACTCTGTATTGTTGACAACAGCTGACCTTCTACAGTAAATATTGGCTGAATATAGGTGGCACGACTTGCATCATAAACTGCTTTACCGACCAAATGGTCCAAGGCTGAGCAGTAAAGACCTAGATTCTGAATGAATCTATCGCTGGCAACGCCAGAGTCTAACAACGCAAGCCCTGCTGCTGCTCCAACCCGGCTCCGTTTGTCCGACTGGGGGGACTTCCCCAATCCCGCAACACCATCATGGAGACGCAGTCATGCCCGAATCAACGAAAAATTGATATTAGGCTGGCTTCATCGTGGAATTCGATTAGTACGGGGCTCTGATTTTGCTGTACATGCAGTTTCTACTTCATGTACCACCGCACGAAGCACTTTGAACATATTCTATGACAACCTGGATACTAATCAGAGTGATGTGACGAATACTATAGTAGAAACTACAAGTAAGCGTATGAACCGAGACAAAGGCCATATACCGCCCACCCCTCGGGACACACAGACGCTCAGGTGAGCTAATGTAACTCTCATATCAGCATTACTTTTAACTCATTAGCGCTTCACCCCGCTTTACCTTCCCTACTAGGGCAGGAAGATTCAAGATCATCAGGGCAGTGTTGCGCCACCCAGAGAACGTGTGAGCTGGTGGGGGCGTATAGATCCATAATTCTTATTGGATTTGAATTTCGCAGAGAAAATAGACTGTAGTACATGGGCTGTCACTTTCGAGATCCTGATAGCAACCAGAGGTACCAGTGTGGCTTAGTAGACCTTTCGGTGCTCACACGGGCGGTGCACGTGGTACCATTCCGGTCGAGGCCGTCATCATTCGTTATTGTCGGTTACCGTTCGCCTATAAAATGAGACCGATTATCCTTACCCTGCAATTCTTTTACTGTTTTCTTAACAGACACTCCCAGCAGACCTGACCATGGAAGCGTGCAGTTCATCAATGCCGAATTTGGTCTTCAGGTGCCTTTCAGCGGCAATGCCCTATTTGAAAGACGAGGACTGGCGTGTTTTTACATACGTCCTCTTCTTTGCAGCCCTGTTCGCGTCTTTTATACTATTCATATTCAAACTGAAGTATGCTCCCATTCCTATTGCGACATCGGACTTATGGCTAACGGCATTGATTGTACTCATATAGTCACTAGGCGCAGTCTGAAATGTGTCATTTGCCAAACCAGCAATGTCGGTACACTTCTTAGAGTACTGTTACTCAGTATCATGGTCGTGCAATCTAATTACATCTTGTGGACTTTCAACCACTCGTTAGCTTTCTTGGACTGACGGGGCGTTCACTGTTGCTACGAATTTCATACCTTCACACAGGATTTTGCAATAGTTTTATTGCTAACTTGATCTGCCCTTTCAATACTTTTGTCTTTCCAGTGTTTTCTTGAATAAGTCATCTGTCCGGGAAGTCGAATATGCTTCATACTCTTTGAGCTCGTTGTTGGAGTTGTTTCTTTGTCAATGAATCATCACGCATCCTCAATAGATGGCACAACTGCCCCAATACTATCAGGCCAGTAGTGCCACGGGCCAATTACGAGAGTACGGAATTTGTCCATCTTTCCAACAGATGTTCTTAGATCTTATGGCAGCAAGTTGCAACCAGCAGCTAAGGATTGTCTACGATAACAGATAGATGCTCCGTGACAGTGAAACTAGTAGATGGGAGTGTAATATAATAACCAGTACAGACATGCTTCCTGAAACATGGTCGACGGAACTACTTTTAGGCTTGGCATGATTTTGGACAAGGTCCCCCAAGCTACCGATTCAAATTGAGATCGCGCAATCCAACCACGCCTGAGGCCAGCAGCCTTCCTGATGGGGTCCCTACTTCCTCCGCAGTGGCTGTCTAAGCACGCGCTCTATCCAAGGCTAGAGGACTATCCACCATAATACTTCATCCTCCGAATCCGACATCCCACCCTACATCGTCCCAGCTCTTCTTTCTATTGATGAAAGAAGATCCCATGGGATGACCAGGAAGAAAGACTTGCCCACGAACAAGTGGATACTTCGACGGCTGATAAACTAACAATTTCGATCTAGTTGACATGTGTTTTGGTCATACCTTGTCCAGACAGACGACGAACACGTCAGGATAGACGACCCAAACACGCTCCACTGAAGTGGGCGAGGCAGCACACCCCAAGGAGAAAGAACAACAACATAGGAAGCAGGAAGTGGTAAACCGGAAAGCAGACAGAGGAGAAGATGTCGCTGGCAATTAGCTGGCAATTAGCTGTCCAGTTGCGACATGTTCTATTCGTTTCTTTTTCTCGATTCTATTTGAGTGGCGTGGTTAGCTGCGGTGGCAGCATACGCTCTTAGGGGTAATTTTCCGAATTTGAGGAATCCGCCGGGGCTAAGCCATCCTCTCGCTTCAAAGATAAGGCACTTTAAGGATAAGATCTTTCATGGTAGGGCTCGATCAGGTATGAGAGTATAATATAGAGTACACTGATACGTACAACGAGGTAAGAGCGAGTGAACGGCTGGCACCTCCTAAAGCGACAACGTGCCTTGCAATGACGACTTGAGCATAGTTCGGACAGACCCAAGCAGAACAAACAAATCACCACCTACAATATTCCCCAGCACCCGTAAAGGAGCCCTCCAGGGAAACGTATTGTCGTCAGTCATGAGCTTTTCTTTTCATCCTTATCCGAGATCCTCTACCCTAGGATCCCCTAGACCCTGTCGAAGATGACTTGGACACGATATCCTTGTTGAAGAGCCCCTTCGATGCCTTGCATCAGTCCACTCATATCGCCACTGGTGTACGCAATGTAGATAGACTCGGGAGATCGTGGACTAGGTAGACGAACGAAGTTAGTCTTAGACACCGTGTCGTCGCACGTTATGATAGGAATGGAATTAGTACATAATGTAGCCATTGGCCATAAGGTAGATGAATGCGAGAAAGCCCACAATGATGAGCATAATTTTCTTGGTTGTAGGATCAAAGGAGGTATCCATTGTGGGCGACAATGGGTAAGGATCGTAAGAGTATACCAAGGGGGGTTGCGATCTCGGTATTTCTTCCTGTATTGTTTTGGTGCGCAATAAATGAAGGCTTTGGGATTATACGTCCAAAGGCTTTGAGGCGATAGGGAGAAGTGAGTAGGGGGAAGTTAGAAGGTGGAGACGAGGAGTAGAAAGGGGAAGGGAGAAGGGAGACCGTGCCAGGTTCCTTGAATCAAGTACACCGGCAGCGCCACCGCGAGTGGTCATGATGGCGTCGATGGAAAAGCGGATCAGCAAAAAATTATGTCAATAGAACTGTTCAATGTGAGTCATTGTTCTCAAAATGCTAGTCTTGTTATCATCGTTCCGTAATGCCGTCGGTGTATGCGATGTTCGTATCTAACGGGTCGTTTTTGGAAGGAACATGCTGCGCGGCGTTATGATTCAACCATTATGACGACCGAAGAGCTACCGCCAAGGCCTAGGTAGGTACGACTTCGTATGTGGAAAGTAAGATTGGAGGACTGGAGCTCTTTAGCACGGAGCAGCCCATTGCCGACTTGGATAAGAAGGCAAAGATATCTCCTTCATCTCCGGTCATCTCTAGCATTTCACATTTTGCGACCCTACTTGCGTAGAGGTGCATTACTCTTTCCAGACCCACCGCAGCTGGATCCATCATGCTGCCTCCTGGAAAGAAAGTGTAATGTAACGGTCAGCTGGGGTACCTGCTGTGCCGATAATCGCAATCCGAAACATAATACCAAAGAGTTCTCCTGTGGACACTAATTAGCCTTCCATCACTGACCGCGCTTTGCAATTGTGGACTTTTCTTATACCCTTTCGCGGCGCAGATGAACACTATCAGATACAATGGAACTGAATGAGCAGCAGATGTCCAATATACTGACTCTGGCTGTATAGTCGCTAGCTAATACCGCATACCAAACATGCCTCTTAAAGGCGAGAGCAAAGTGCGCCCTATCATTGTGTGTGCGTGTGTGTATGCCTTTATCGATCTACTTGATACTTTCAATCCTTGAGATAGGCGTCAAAGTGACACTGTGTATCTTACTCATTATATATCTTGTGTTGTAATCCTTACAATATCTCATGAATCACCGCGTGTTTGATGTTCTCCGTACGATAAACCTCAAAAAGAAATATACATTGTACCGAATTGAATTGAGATCTAAACTCCCACTATGCCTGCATCAATGAAAGCGGTTATGTCCTCTCCCAACGTGACGGTGCGCATGTCTACTCTTCACTGGAAGTGTAGCATCACGACGGGAATTCGTCTTCTTCGCAACGCTAGATCCAACCCAAGCATTCCAGTTGGACAAGTCACTGACACACGTCGCGTTAATCGACTGACCAGCCACACTGGCCAGCGTCTCCCCATCCCGGGTGATACTAACCACTACCTTCCCAGTCGCACTACCATACTCCACGGCACCGTGGTAGAGTCCTGCGCCGCTGTTTCGGCCATGTTTGGCCCAAGTGGCGCCCAGCGACGTGCCACCAACAGTGACAGAGACATTCGCATGCGAATGCAACATTGCTGAGTAGAAGATTTTATTCTCAGCAACTTCAGCGGGCGGGTATAGCGTCTGTCCCTCACTAGCCGTGTTACCGGTAGTACCTCCTGTGCCGCAGGACTCCGACGGGTTCGGTCGGTACCAGGTGACGATGCCTTCGTCGCCGAGAGTTGCGTTTCCTTTCACGTAAGTGTCGATCGCAAAAGGAAGAAGGTCTCTCCATCCATCATGGGGCATGTTCTCGATGTAGTTCAGCGGTGCACCACCAGTCGTCATGAGACTAATTGCATCTTCACGAATGGGACCGATGTAGTGGCTTTCGCCGTAGTCGTTCCAGGTAAGGATCTCCACCCACTCCGGCTGCAGATCCCAGATCTGCTCCCACCGATCGTGCCACAGGCTATCACCGCGCCATAGCCAGTTCTTGCTGTATGAGGCGAGGTTGGTGTAGAACCACGGAGAGGCAGGCATCATGTAAGGGATGTCGAGATCGAGGTAACTGAGATCAGTGGCATTGCTCATGTTGTTCGGACCGGAAGGCCAGGCACCCCAGCTAAAAAGGCCGTCGACAATTCCTCCACCGCCAGCCTCATAGGCGCCCTCTGCGCCGAGAGAAGACCAGTCCGGGACGAAGAAGCAGTCTACCTGAGATTTGATGGACTTCCAGTCCGTCGCGTAGGCGGTACCCTCGAAAGTAGAGACGAACGCCTTGCCGTTGTACTTGTAGTGGGCGGAATTGGAGGCGTATTTGTTAAGGTAAGTGAGGATGTCGGATTCTGGCCAGGCACCGGTGCCTCCTTCGTAGTCGAAGGAAAAGAAAAGCTTGAAGTCGACTTTTTTGGCTGCTTCGAACGCGAGAGCAGCCTGCGTAGCAGTGGACGAGTCACCGTAACCCATGTTCAGGGCAAATGCGTCGATATGGGCCTCCTGGGCCAGTGTCATGTCATCTTCCCAGTCTGAGAGTGTGTAGTTCCATGCGTTGCCGACGATGAAGTGGGCGAACACGGCGGCGCCCAGCGCCTGCTTAGCCCATAGAAGCCCGAAAAGGGCAATGAACAAGAATCTCATCATCGTGAGGGCGTCTAGCCTATCTACACGAGTAAAATAGAATTGAAGAATTGAGTATGAACTGTGGTAGTTCGATAAAAGAGTGACTGTGGGCAAAGAGCCCGAGTGGGTGGTGAAGGAAAGTGGGCGTGATGCTGGGACTGGTTCGGAGGCATTCGAGTCTTTATAAACGGCTCCCGTATGCGAGCCAATCAATACTCCGAACCTGGCGATGCAGGGTTGTAACCAATAGGAGGATTTTTTCTATCCCATCTGCAATATTGGGATAGACTAATGCAAGCCGTCAGGATGAATGTGGCATGTCACAGGCTGGTTGCCATAGGGCGGGGCGTTTGCTAGATCCATTTCCGAGTGTACATCCATCGCGTGGGTCGATGTGAGGGCAATCAGGAACATTCTATCCAGTCATGAGTCATTTCGTCGCATGCGAGAAAGCCTCGTGGGAAATTAGTATGGCGTGAGTGTGTAATGGACCCCAAGTTTGTTGCTTAAGATTGAAACCATCGCTAGGGGAGATTAATTCATTTGTCGGCCAAAAAGTAGACAAAGGATCGGAAAAAAAGAACAGAAGCTTATCAGGACGATGTGGTCAGTGCAATTTAATCGGAATGATCTCATTTACGGTTCGCCAATGAACGCCGTTAGCTTAGATTCTGAATGGATCCGAAGGTGCAACGGCGCAAGGCTGTTCACACCAATGGGTTGCGGTTATGCTTAGCGCTGACTCGGTGTTGGTGGGGGCGCTGAGACACAAACACCAGTGTTGATGCTGCGATAGCCCTGCACCCACGCGGATACTTGCATCAATTAACCACCATCTGGGAACACACCAATGAAAACGAACCGCAGCATGGGTGTATGGGGCCGAAAATTCTACGATGAAACGAAGTTATCCAGGGGCTGGTGAAAACTGAAACAGGTTCACCAAGTCTCAACTCACCAACAGCTGACCTGTCAGAAAATTGGCTCCACTACCGCACTTACCAGTTTATGTTGCACAGCGCTTCTGACCGAGGGTTTGAAAAGGATGCAAGGTTGCTGTTAAAGGTCCGACATGAGTCCCTACTTAATTTACTTCCAGAAGGCAACAGAGAGACAACTCCGTCAAATGTGCGAGTCATGCCCACCAGGATCTACACCTTAATATTAATACAACTTAATATAAGGCTGAATCCCAACACCTCGCCCCAAGAATCGATTTTTTGTCTCCATATCTCTCTCCGCTAGTCACTGCTAATTGGTTTGCCACCCCCCTGCGAATATCCTTCATTTGCCCACAGGAACATATTCCTAGCAGCGTACCTGAAATCCAACATTTCCTTGCTCGACGTCTACTTTCTAAACATACCCTGCGCTCTCTCACCGGGTCGGCCTTCCGCGTAGTATCCAGGGGTACCAAGTTACACCAACCCATACGTCCCTCTCATTTGCAGCGGCTGACCTTGGATCTATCTAATTAAATTTATCTTTCGATATTTATTTCCGCCTAATTACGAAGCCCATTAGGAATTATGGCAAAAGTACGCAGAGAAACACGCCAGGAGCTGGGTTTGTCCGCCTCGTAGTCCTTTAGTGCATGTTGACGAGATACTTGATTGGATTGTAACCTACTCCACAGCAATTATACTAATGCAAGTCCTTATCTCGGGCCTTGGAATTCATAACATCCAGAAATGTGAGTGTCATACACCTAGTATCACCGACAGCGGTCGATAACATTCGTACCTGGGCGCTGGACTCCCACACCTTCAGCATTCTCGGATGCTAAGCATTCCTCGCGAGCTTTCCCATTTTTCTGGCTTGACTGATCGCATGTCTTCCCTTAAGTTGCTTTTCGGTCATACTTAGATGAAACCGACCATGCAAAGTCGCTGTCGCGAGAAGAATTCAGTAAATCATCCACCCGTGGACTGGATCCGATGAGATGAGACTAAGGGGGCTTGTCAGCCATCATGTCTCCTATGTGAGTTTTGGTAAGAGTCCTGGTCTACCTGCCGTGTAAACAATTCCTGGCAGGCGGATACGGGCAGGGGTTTCATACAAGCTGCAATTGTCTCTATTAGAGTCCTAGGAGCAGCTTATGCAACCTTCTTGGAATAAGGCGTCTGCAACTCAAACGATACTTACAGCGTAAAGCCCTTGCCAAAGATCAATATTGGTGTGTGGTTATCTTAGACTTCCGCTCAGAATAATAGTGGGGTCACAATGCCAGACTATGCGAGTCCCCAAACACAATCTATAGCACCCCCTACCGATAAACCGGGTCCATGATTTTTGGCGTAACGTCTCCGCCCATTAAGGGATGTCTCTCATTCAAGTTACTGACACGTTGACCCATTCTGAAAAGATGCTCGGCCAATCCCCACAATCAGCGAGCAAATTACCTACTCCCGATGTGTACACTTCCTCACCGTTCACCCCGCTCGCCAACCCGTCCAGGTACATATCACTCTGTTTCATGGCCTCCCAGAATTCTGACTCTCGGATACTCCCGTTCACCATGGGGCAGCGGGTCGAAGGTGTGGACGAAGTAGCAGCCACATCCTGGCCAGGTTCCTCTCTCAAACAAGCGTTTTCCCTACTGCTTGTTGACGTTAGGGATGAAGAGTCCCCGCTGGTCGGAGTATATGTGGACAGCACAATATCCAACACCGACTTGAACATATAATATACATCAGGGGTCTCTCCAGCCTTGGTGACGGAAAGTCTCGACATTCGATGAGAAAGACTCTCGAGATAGATTAACATGCCTGATCGTGTATTGATTTGGAAGTCGGTCCATATAGGGCTCATAGAAGCAAAAGATAGGAAACAGATGTCGGAGGCTGCGCTGATGGTGAGGATTAATTGGCACCAATCCCGAACCGAGAATGATAGGTATCGACCCTGTGGGATGGAAAGGAAGTATTCGAAAAAAGACCGGATTTCAGTGGCGCAGGAGGTACCTTGGTCGACGAAGCGGTCGAGATTAGTTATGCTGCTCGGTCTAGGATCAAGAATTCGGAAAGGTAGAAGTGCGATATGCACTTTGAGTGATAATTGTAGAAGATGTACAGGGACAATGTGTATGTTAGTATCTTGCCTCTGGGGCTTGTAGATTTACTTACTGGTGCTGGGACCATGTACTCGTTCAAATATCTGTAGTTCTAGGCGGAGAGATTCCATTTTCTCTTCGAATCTCTGTTGTTTGGTGATTGGGCATTTCAGAGGGCTACATTCCATTTGGCAGCGCATTATCTCCTCGAACAGGACATGAAGTTTTGAGAGTTGAAACTGTTCATCATACGGTTGATACAATCGCTGATTGGCATTCACTGCTTCTTTGAGATACTTATAGGCAACGTCATCACCACGGCGGCGGAAGCCAACGGATAACCTGTGCATCCAATTAGACACTTATCCCAGACTACCTGACACAGACTCACAGAGATGAAAGACTAAAACACCCAAGGCAGATGTCTCGAGCAGCCTGATCGTGCATATTTTCCGTAAGCTTCAAGTCAGATATCATAGTCACAAGTATCTGTATGAACTGCGAGCCCTGGCGACTGAGCGGTCGGATATTTAACGGACGCCTAGATCATAGTCAATACCATTCACCAAACAGGACCATCTATCATACCACGCCATATAAACCAGTAGACCTTGAACATAATCCATGCTCTTTTCCCCATAAAATATAACCCTTTCACTTAGCACACGACGGAATCGTTCATCCAACCTCTTCTGCAGAAGCGGCTTCCTCGTCAAGGATACAGTCAGAATAGCCAGCAATAAGAAAGGTTGTCTTGATGCCATTGACACCGCGGTGATCCCCTCGGGCACTTCGATGAACGGGAAGTATGCCCTTTGCTGTCTGAACTGCAGTAGTAGCTGTTCGGCCTCATCCATATTCAAGTTGATCTTGCTGGACCTGGAATTACAGTCCACGGTATCACCGACGCTGGATTGGGTATCTATCAGGGTACGAGGATCTCCTTCGCCGAGACTCCGGCCTTGCAATATACCGCGATGCAGTTGGCGCAGCTGCATTACCTCGTCTTTTTCTGCTTTCGGCTGGCTTCGAAATAGTCCTGAGATAACATCATCGCCATGGTGTGTAGAAGCCTTCACAACTCGATCATTGGATCGGTTTGCACTTGTGTCCGCGGTTAGCTAATGGCTTGAAGATAAGTTACAACATATTACTCACGTTGATGAAGGGAGACTCCCGTTGACTGTACATGTGTATCCAAGCTTTGCGCATCTACACAAGTCAACAAGGATTAGCACGAACACAGTACTCCAGAATTAGTCCGTACCTTCGACAGGCGTCGGTCCCGCCGCCTTTCTCGTTGGGTATACACCTGATTTTGCGCGTTCTACATGCATCGCAGGCTTTGGAGCTCCGCGGACGTGGACACATAAACTTATAATCGTCCGCCATTACTGTTATTCCCAAGATCAAGTCATGAATGGATTCGAGAACGATCGATAATGATGACGGTCAGAGAGGGCGAAGGAGTATATGGAAGTGCGGAGGGAAAGCTGAGCCGAGCTGACGGGCGGATGGCAAGTGTAGCCGGACCTCCCGATTAGGATTAGCGCTCATACCATATGCTTGCTATACGGACATTCACACCCTGGCATTGAACAAGAGTCTACTCTAAGATAACTTCTCTACTTGACAGACTTCGAGAGGCAATAGCCACCCGTAACAACAGCAAGCCACCTGCACAGGCTCACTAATCTCCCTTTCCATCACCTTAATCTCCCCCCGATACTGCATATTGGAAAAGCACTATGCCACGTCGGCTTGAACAAATATATAGTATCATTGACCACTCCTCCCCAAGAATCAGTGCGACAACTTAAATGCCTCGACAATTTAAGTAACACAAATCCCCAACTTCAGATCTCATCCTGATAATCCACATTCCTGCTCGGAAAATACCCCGTCTTCAACACATGTTCCACCAAAGATCCCTCCCCACCCCAAACCTCCCTCCCAAACGCAGCAATCATATCCAGGCCATTCAACAACGTCCCCGTAGTCCACATCTTACCATCCCTCACCCATCTCTTCTCCACCCAGTTCGTTCCCGGCGCTATCTCACGAAACAATGGCAGAAACGAAAGTGGACCTGTCGCCGTTTTACCTTCCAAGATTCCGGTGGCTAGGAGGGCGTCCGACGCACCGCAAACAGACAAGAACGCAGAACATTCAGAGTAGCACTTCCGGAGGAAATCTTTCTCGGTGGTGGTGGCTTGGTATCCCATTTGACCGGCGCCGATGAGCACGATGTCAAGGGGTGGGCAGGTGGCGAAGGAGTCCTGTGGGAGTTAATGATGTGCTTGTGGTGTGGAGTGTTGGTTTGGGAGGTTAGTACCGTGGGGATGACTTTGAGGTTTCCGCTCAGGGAGCCCGGGGTCGTTCCATCTTCTGTGACCCAGTGGGTGACGAAGTCTAGGGCTTGGGATCTGAGGTCGTCGGAGATGGCGAAGGGTGGGAGATTTTTGATGAAGGAGGTGCTGAAGTTGTGGAAGAAGCCAACGGGGGCGATGTCGAGGTGTTCGGTCACGCTGTAGCATCATTAGTTGGATGCTTTCAGTGATGTGTATACATTAAGACTCACGTATTCAACAAGACAACGCCGACATGGATCGGGCGTCCGGGGTTCCGAAGATCGAAGGGGGTAGACATGTTGGTTTGATTGTCGCTTTGAGAGTTGGTCGGTAGGAGCTGTTAGGGTGAACTTGTTGCTCTGGAATTATCACACCATCAGAGGCCCTACACGAGCTTTATAGAAACGCTGGTGCTTTCTGTATACTTAGTTTCTGAGCATATGATTTGTCGGATGAACTTGGCATGCGGGACGGCTCGAACTGCCATCCACCGTTCCGTCCTCGGTTCGCCATGCCCTCCGGAGAGTGGTAATCCTTAACCTGACATTCTGACTATGACAACTGCATAAATTATGAAATTTTCTTTAAGGTTTTATCATGGAAAGTATGCTCACGCCAAGTGTCTTCTCTCTATTAATTAATTGGTATGTCAGTATAATAAAGTACAAATGAAAGTAGATACAAGAGTTTGGGAACACAATTATATTGCTTCATCCACTCCCTCCGATATCTTGATTGTTGTCTGAATATTGACCTGATAGAGTGCTTGCCATGACCCTGCCCCAAGGGTCATAGCATCTTGATTCCTATCCGACTGGCTCAGACGCGATGTGACGGTGGTTACTAGACGACTGTTCGACTTTCCTGGAGCAAATTCCCCACCCCAATTGCTTGGGTTATGTAACCTTTCAGCATCCGTGGAGAGGTTCGACAGAGGATGCTCCTCTTCGGCTTGCTTTTTGCCACGCGAGTTACCACCATAGTATGATCGAGTTTCGAAGACCCAAAGAAATAACGGGCGAAGGGTGGCGAGGCTTCCTGCGGTAATTCCGATTCCGATCTCGATGATGGACCAAAAGTCGATTTGGTAGGTTGCGTCTGCAGGGGTTAGAAAATGTGATGATGGGATAGGAGGTCTGGGTATACTCACATAGAAGGTTGGTGTCATGGTAAGTGTGCAGGTATGGGATTCGGATGATCACGGCGACACTCTCTCTAGAACAGGTTCAGCATCTCTCCTTTTGTCAACCCCTAAATAATCGTGCACGTACAGGGCTCCTAGGCTGAGGACTCCGGCTAATGCAATCTTTGTCCGGCGGTCCATTTGCAGGTGCCAGATCAGAACGGCAGGCATGATCCCGAGAGTCACGTCGGACAGCACAATCAGGAAACTATAGAGATAGCCAACATCCAACAGTATCTGCCGACGTATGCATGTTCCTTCATGATTTCCATTGACATGCGACCAGAAATAAGAGACTGGTTGGCAGCCGGCGAGAAACACAAGCCAGATCATTATCCCAGCGACTATTACAACGCCAGTCACCGCCCACAAAACAATGCGGTGAGCTTTGTGCACAGCTAGTCTGAGTAGGGCAATAGCGATTGATATTTTAGTGATAGCGGCAGACCAACTATAGAGCATTTGACATAACCACCACCACTAATAATGGTGAGTTATATCGGAATGGTTATGGGTTCACTCGCGTGTTGGTAGAAAAGTAAATAGACCTACCAGAAGTGCCTGCTCCATTGTGTTATAATCAGTAAAGTCCTCGTTCTTATGACCAACCCCTCGCTTCGATGCAACCATCCAACATGCATCCAGGGCTATGAACAAAGCCTAATTGAATATCAGCCGCTGTCGTGTTAGTGAGAAGATCAGGAATCCCACCAGTGCGATAACCATCAGAGCGTCATCCCACCCAAAAGCTCGAACCGTATAAATACGAACAAAAGTGCGCAACGCGACCGCCATAATACTAACGCTCATCATTACCGCCGCACAGATAAAGATGGCCAGACTATGGCCGACAAGAGGCATCGAGGAGCCCATGTTGCTAGGGAGTGACTTGGTGATTGACACCCATTGATCGCATGCCGGCTGCTGTGCGAAAATCTGGCAGGTGAGCTCCAGCGCGCTTTTATTTACATCGTCATCCGTGCGGCCCCTCAACTAGACCAATTAATGTGAAGTCTCCTAAGTGGGCAGGCTAGTAGTGCTTGCGCAAACAAAAAGTCGAACATGATCGTCAACGGAAAAAAAGTTGATCTACCTGCGAGGAGCAGACAGACCCATATTTTTTGGAAGAATGACAGGGGGTGAGCCAAGCGGAGCAGATCCCAGAGGGACCCATCCATGTTGCGGATCGATCTGACTCTGACAGGCTCATGCATCTATCCAACTGCAGTCGAATAGCTATGCCCTTGTACTTTGAAGTTGATTCATGAGTCGCCTATAATACCTGTCCCACAGCCTCGGGATTTTTCATTCATCCCCCAATTACTGTGGATAAATAGGAAACAAGGATGAAGCTTTAATTGTCAAAGCTATCCGCGCCTCTTTGAAACGCCCGGCTGAAGTAACGTGTGAGACACGAATCCTTCAGTGGGTGTTTACCGGCCGCCAGCTGAAGCGATCAACGGAAGCTAAGCTACACCGCTCAGGGGTTAAGCATCTAGAGCTTCGACCTATCCACTGAACACTGAATCATGGTCAGGTTTGGCTTGCAAAGAAAGAATCCAATTGGTGAACCTGTCCAGCTCATGATCGTGGCACAATTTGGCTCCCGGGAGTGAAACCTAGCAGACTCAAGCTAGTCCAGCTTACAACGTGGATAGAATGAGAGATAAGTGGACAGGACCAAGCGGGTCTCCCTCTTCCCAGAGCCCCGGCGCAAACGGTTGTTTCAAGTTGATAACTCAAACTCAAAAATTTCCGGAATCGACTTTGCCGTTATTTACCCGGCAGTTAATCTATCCCTTATATCAACCCATTTATGGACATGGAATAGACTGGCCGAGGGGAACTATCTCTCGGTCTTTGATCAATTACAGTGGTGCTCTGCTACAAGTGGCCATTGGAGGGAGACGATGTCTCTTTAAGGAAATATCGATCATCTTCAGCAGAAGTCAATGTCTTACATGGAGTAGATCCACTTGACTGGTGCTTCAGTGATGTCGATAAGCTTAAAGCTGCTACGATTACCAGGCAATAAACCTGGGTCATGAACTTGCAGCAACCCACACTTTCTCCCACAGGAATACAACGTTCTCCCCAGATGCACGGCACAGACTGCCACATATCATGGGGCAGACACTAACTCGGCCCGGAAAGGCATCTCCCGAGTTTGGAGGCCCGGGTGTGACGGAATGGGACAGCTTAAGCCGAAAACCTCTGGTTGCGCAGACAGATCATAGTAACAGGAGCCGAGGCTGGGAATTCAAAGCGTGCATAATCGGGTACATCTTCATTCCATATTTTGAGCATGCAGGTTGGTACTCACGATATCATTGTTTCCCAACCTAATTGCCTGGCTGCCTTCCTGATCAGGAAATCTCCGTAGCGGAATCAACCTTAATCACCTGCGATTGTTGACAGGTCATATTTTCATCCAAATTCATGTCGCAAATTTGGGTCAACTCAGGGCTTGGCGTGTTGTCGAAGAGTAACTTCTCACGTGTCGGTTACCTGCCCAGACAATGTGTGAGATCGTCAATCTCCTCTAGCCAGGAAGCAATCTGGTCATCGACTTGAAATGTACATGTATGATAGCTGTGATATCCTAGTTGTGTAAGTGGAAGGAGAAAAAGGAACTGAGGTGTGGACACGAGACATCTGTTGGCCCCTTTTTCCATCTGGTTGACCGCTTGCCCGTCCAATTATTCTGCCACTAAAACACATTGTTCTCTGCCAACAGTCCCCCAATGCGTGCTTGCCGCAACCCTTGATTAACAATTAAGCCCCCCAAAAAAGGAATGACAAAATAAATGTACAACGTAATAGACGGTCAGTCGCTCACCAATCGATATTAATGAAGGGGAATTATTATTCTGACCACTGAAATATCGCGGAAAATATACCCGAGTGTTGTGGTGCTTAATTCTCCGATTTCACAACGCAAAATTAATTTTGCGACTTAAGGTTCGGTGACTTCTTTGGAATAGGTGGCGTGGCGAGTGCCTGCTCTTAGTTCTGGTATGTTTATTGATTCCTATCGGAGTTACTATATATATATCAGGCGTAAATTGATATTTACTATGTAACTTACATATTTTCTGAAAACCCACTGAGAAAATGCCATAAGGACTATGATTCTAAACCATCAAGATTTAATAAATGAGCAGTGCTTGTTCGAGGTTTCTATAACGGGTGGGTACTTAAGTGAGGGATGGGGTAAAAGTTCTTTGGTAGCGGTTATTATAAGTGCCTATAGCTACTTATGAATGTATGCTTTCACTATGCTCTGCAATATCGTGGACATATATTTCTACTAGACCTGGCAAACACTGTTATTGGTGGCTTGTATCTCCTTTATTCATCGATGAGTAAGCTCTACTCCAGATAAGCGAACCATAAGTATTGCTATATGCTATAACCCGATGTTCAGAATCCTTCCAAGGTTGTCCGAGTATATGTCCGGTGGACATCCGGTGGAACATGTCCACCGGAGCGTATCCGAACATCCTCACCTCCGGATTGCAGAACTCGGAGAATTGATGAGTACCTCCCCAACCAAAGCCCAGTAACAGAGCATAACTATAGTGAATGTTAAATAGTAACTCCCAGGCACATCCATGTAACGACAGTGAACTAGCAAGAGAAGCATTCAAATATCATTGACAATGACAGGTCCCACGCCCACATATTTCACCGCCGGAAGACTCCAGAATAAGACAGCCCTCATTACAGGCGGAGCGTAGGGATTCGGCAAAGCAATTGTGAGCAAATTTATTGCCGAAGGTCCCCGGGTTCTGGTTCTCGATATTATCCAGCCGGCGCTAGGAGAATTTCAAGGTGACGTTTGAAACATCATAACTTATGTTCGCGGAGATGTGACCTCTCCGAGTGGCTGGCGGAAAGCTCTTGAACGGGCTTTATCTGTCTATGGTCACTTGGATGTAGTTGTCAACAATTCCGGTGTGTTACACAACGTACAGCCGTCCATTGAGGTCAGTGACGAGGACTGGGAGCGAGTTTTCCGCATCAACGTGCAGCAAATCCACCTCAGAACCAAGACGATCATTCCTTACTTCTTGCAAGAGAAGAGAGGTGGGCATTTCATAAACGCCTCCAGCGCTAGTGGTGCTCGACTCCGACCCAATCTAGTGTGTTATGGAGCAATCAAAGGCGCAGTTAATACAGTAAGCGATTCATACATCTGCGGCAAGGTTAAGAGAGAAAACGACTAATAGGCATGGTTTGGTTTTCAGGCTACAAGGAGACTTGCCATAGGATGGGCACCGCATAACATTCGCGTGATTGCAGTCTGCCCTTCTGTTGGGGTTACACCCATGATGCCGCTTTTCCTGGGTCATGACTCGAGTGATGAGACACATGTGAAAATGCTCAGCAGCATACCTTTGGGTCGTGTATGCCAACCTAGTGATGTGGTCAACACGGTACCCTTTTTGGCAAGTGACTTATTTTACCGGTGATGGCGGCCGTGGGATCCTACCATCTCCTTGTGCGCACATCGATGCTTTCATAGCGTCAGCAGGAGAGCCATCATGCATGCACTAGAGCTAGGTGTGGCCCGGTTATGAGAAGCTGGCCCACCAGCACCCCTCCGAACGGAAGACTCGAGGAAATCGCTACTTTTAATCTCATATTCTCGCGACTTGAATACTCACAGCGCTTCAGAATCTCTCTTATACACAACAACCCAGTGTCGTGGGAATGATCTCTTATGCATTGAACGAGCTGGTGGATAGACAAGCTATTGCTAGACCAAGTAGCTATGTATGTGCACCAGAGAGGGAGCAGGGCGAGCAGTACCGCAGGGTCTTTTATTCCAGCGGTTCCAAGGAAAGGAAGAACCGAGTGCAATTTGATTAAATTAAATTAGCCATTATACATCTACATGCATGATATTTTCACCCTGCTAACACACATTGAGTTCCGGTTTGCAGGTGGACGTCCAGATACGCTGATTGAAACCGAAATGATGGCCTTCCCCGGGGGCATCCAGTTGCTGACCTGGCAGTAACCCAGCAATAAATAGAATACTCTAGAGCTCCCAGCCCTCTGTGATTCTATTCCAATCCCGGCATTCCCTTGGAGGCCTTGCCAGACCCCAACCTGCCCATCTGGCGGGAGACCAGAAAGCTCGTGGATTGGCCTGGCAGGTGAGGAGAAATCCGATATAATACCTGCGTAACAACACAGACTTAGTAAGAAAAACAAAGTGCCCGACTGCTGTACTCACAAACTTCCCGTGGTAGAATCCCACACAAGGTTCTTAGCTTGTTCAGGGTAAGGTAAGTGTCCCCAGTTGTCAAGCTTACTGTTACAGTACGTCATTGAAAGCGAGCGAACAAAAAGGCATTAGGATGACAAACCTGATATTGTCTTTGAATGCTTGACGCACTGCATCCCGCTCTTGCCGACTCAACCCCCAGAATGGTGCAGAGCCGATATCATTACCCAGTTGGAGTCCTGGTACCACTGCCCACACAACCCAAATGACGAATCCACCGGGAACAAAGCCAGTATTATCCTGCTTGTCTTCTTTGCTGTCCAGCAGACGGGGGGTGATGGTTGATCCCTTCTGGGTCAAAGTGCGTAGGTACACTAGTTCCGGTGGACTAAAGGATTCTGCTTGCTTGGCTCGTATGATAGGAGGCTCAGCTTCCGTTCCTCCAATGGGGATCTGCTTATAATAACGCATATGACCCTGAACAGGCCCATTCGGTCCACGTGCTTCGCAGATCAGACGAGTACAGGCGAAGGAGGGGTCATGTCTGTCCCGCAGATCGTCCTCGTTAAGCTGGAAGCAGTGCTCACTAGCTATCTCGTGGATCACCCACTTGGCTTTCATCAGCTGGATGATTGTACCCGGGGCGACCTCGCTTTGAGCAAACCAGCGCGAACGCATGATGGTGTCAGAAGGAAGCGACAAAGAGATGTCGAAGCAACAGATACTTTGATCAAGAGAAATGCTGAAAGTAATAAAAACGACTATTTGCGGAGAAGATAAATATATTGAGATGGGCTTTGAAGAGAGAGAGGGAGAGACGAACGAGAAAAAGAGAGGTCTAAATATGATGATGGAGGCACGGCCAGCGGTAACCTTATTCCAGCCAATAAAACCTAGCTTTGCTTTGGGTGAATTCTTAGTCATGTGTTACTGGTGTATTAATGTTGGACATTCACTGGACGCAAACACTGCGTCTTACTCTCCGTCTTTATAGATAGTAATTTCCCCTTACAATCCATGATAATTTTCCGATTTTGTGGCCATCGAGTCAATCGGCATATCAGGGTATCCTGGCCTTTGGCCTCAACGGTACTTCTGTAACAATTAATATCATAAAGGAGATCGTTTGAGGTACCCAATAGGAATTCATATGGAAAATCAGCCGTAAGACTGTTTTTCCAGTATAGGATTAAACATGTGCTTTATAACCTGATGTGATTTGAGTGCTGACACTATAACGATCCACAACAAGGCCGTAAAAACCAAGCCTTTCATGGAAGACCCACACCGGTATCTTTAGGATAAACACACGTAGAAGCTTCATGTAAACCTGCGAAATGGAACAGCGCTACCATTTACATATAAAGACTTCAAACACGGTTTTCAAAGCTTGCCAAGATGTCAAACGCGCCCCCTCAGGGGAACCCTCGTCCTGAATGCCCAGGATTTGGTCTTGCAGGCTCTACCAACTCTACAAATTGGGCCCGGACATACAACAAGTAGCGCCATTTATAAGGTATCCTTTACAGGGAAAATGCGCCCTTGGGATAGCTTCGTATCCGACGTTGAGAGCCTCTGCAATGCCTTTCAATGGAAAGGAAATCGTGTCGCGAACACAGACTCGGCACCACTCCCCCATCACCTGTCCCGCGAGCAGATCTCAGTTGGCGATGAGACTGGAGCGCAGGGGCGGTTTAATCAGAACGTGGGACAGGTCATGGGAGGAGTGTTTCTGTCGGAAGGGCTTGACATTAAATTTGGCGACTTCAAAAGTTGCGTTCTTGATGAGGTCTACAGTCGCGTGCCCGACTCAGTTATGCGGAGGGGTGCCGGTTCTCCCCTTGCAGTTGGGGAAATGAAATCTCCATGGGTGTCAAGCCACAGAATAAGAGATACTCTTCTGGCTTATAAAGAGTTCATGTTCAGACGGCTTATTGGTAAATAATAATTAGCTATTACAGGATGGCAATACAGCTAACTCACCGTCTTTCAGGCCAAATCGCTAGATATATGCGTGATTTAAAGCTGAAATATGCATATCTCTCAAACTATGAAGAGGCAATGTTTTTCTGCCACAATGACCCATTGGGTGCCCACCAGACGGAGCTCCTTTACTCTGATGTGATTGACTTCAGTAACAGAGCAGTAACCGGGACATCGGTGACTATCAGGCAGTGCTTCTTCTACGTGGGGGTGTGTGCGGCACAGCAGCCCAACCATACAACTTCAGAGTCAAGGACCACGGGCTGGGTCAAGGATATGGTTATGAAATAATCTGATGATGTATTGTAGAAAGAGCTCGGGTCTCTGGATCAGGAAGAAATATGCCGAGATTCCCCCTTTTTTTTCTTTTCATATTTGCCAAATCTCGAAGAAGGTAATTCACTCCTGACGAGGCGGCACAGGCGACGCATGAGGAGGCGCATCAATGAGAGCCGAAGCCTTGGTCAACCAGACGTCGGCGGCAGTATTGCGGGAAGAGTAACAATCACGGTAGATGAAGTTCATCGGGAACCCGACATCGAACGAAGATGCACTATCAATCTCATCAAGGTCCTCGTCCGAGAGGCTTACACTCAAAGCCTCCACATTCGCTTGGAGATGCTCAATCTTGCGTTGGCCAATGATGGGGAACACGTTAGGTGTCTTGTGCATGACGTAAGCTAGAGCCTGTTCATTATTCTCATTAGTTTTCTTTCATAGCAAGACAAGAATGGAATCGGATACTCACAATAGCATGCAAAGTTGTGTTCTTCCTGTTCGCAACCTTCTCCAACGCATCCGAGACCTTGATATCAGTCTCGCTCAATTCAGCGCCACGTGCGCTGCCAGAGCCGGCGTCGCTCTTACGCGCCTCCGCAGATTTGAATTTGCCTGCCCCGAGCGGTGCCCAGGGAGCAATCGCCATTCCTTGGTCTCTGCACATAGGAATCACCTCTCTCTCAAGGTCTCTGAATCCAGCGTTCCATCTTCCTTGGTACACGGAGAAAGGACGAAGGCCGTGGGCTCGAGCGTAGTCGTTTGCCTTGACGACAACCCAGGCGGGGGTGTCGGAGACACCGAGGTAGAGAACCTTGCCCGATGCGACCAGGTTGTTAAGTCCGTGCATGACCTCTTCCACGGAGGAAGTAAAGTCCCACCAGTGTAGATAGAGGAGGTCAATGTAGTCAGTCTGGAGCTTTTTGAGACTGTGCTCGACAGAGACCCGCATGCTCTTCATGGAGTTGCCGACGAAGTTGGATTGGAGAGGCTCGGTGTCGCGGTGGGCGGTGCGGAAGCCTGTTGTGTATTTGGTTGCGATGCTAATAATATCAGTTCCTTGTTCAAAGTAAGGTATGAAAAGATACTGCTACATACACCATCTGGTCGCGGTTCCCGCGAGCAGCCATCCACTCTCCGATCCATTTCTCGGATTCTTCGAACTGATAGTTGTTGGCCCTTTAGTGGAAATGATCAGCATCTTACAGCGATGTAGTTGTAGTAGTGACATACGTGTCGATGAAGTTGCCTCCGAGTCTGTAAAATTCATCTAGCAGGGCAAAGGACTGCTCCTTGTTGCATTCTCCCATGAATTCCTTCCTGGAAACCGGCAAAAGCCTGGTTAGTTGACCAGTCACACAAAGATAGTACAGATGTCATACCATGAGTCTCCAAAGTTCATAGCTCCCAGACACAATGGGGAGACCTTGACACCAGCAGAGGGTGCCAATACACGGTGGTAGCCGAGACGGCTCGCGGGCTTGGGGGCGGGGGCGAAGAGAGACATAATGATAGTTGATGAGCGGATAACGACGTTTGTGCTTTCGGTGATGTCTGAGGAAGACGTGGTCTATATATGTTTTCGGAATTGGCGGCGATAGACTTAAACTCCGATTACCTCCAGGCCCGAAGTTGTAGGAGGCATGGGGATACGGGTGATCATGACGCGGAGTCTCCACCAAATGCCGCTTTTGGTGGACCGGAGCTTGATGTCATCGGGTATACCATCGAACTCATATCCCCGATCCATTGACTGTGAACAATGTGTAGTCAATGAAAAATCAACTTGGACTCGCAGTCAGATCAATGCATCCGAGCACCAGGGTAGACGATTCAGTTGACTTTGGGAATACGAAGCTCCTTCATGTGCCTCGGGTGTCATCCGATGTGGCATCACACTTGTATCCCCGTTAATTCCGTGAGGGGGAATAAGTGCTGACCGACCCACAGCGGGGAGATCCACCCATCTAAAGCTGCGAGTTGCTGCTGACACTTACTTGTAATTGGCCTCACCAGAAACCTTCAGCAAGGTATGCTACATGGTTGGTGGTATCTCGCCGACCTACTGTGTTACAGGAGGCCCAGCCGTGACCCGAGCGGAAGCGACGGAAGGTAATCTTCTAGGGTCCCCTTGTTGTCCGGATCGGAAGACCAGCAACAAAGACGAGACGTGACATAATTGATGGTTGAATCTGCAAAGCTCCTGTAAAGGAAAGATTGTGATCACAAGTGTTATATTTGAGATAGTGGAGGTAAGCCCCTGGGCTTACATCTGGGTTAAGATACACACACTACAATCTCGAGGATCCTTCTTTTAGGGCCAGCCATTGACTGCCAGTTGGGATCCCAGTGCAAGTCGTTTAATAGGGAAGTAAAACGCAGAATATGCACGACCATATGGAGCATTCCCGCCACCTCACTGTCAGTCGACTTACTGATGCGGTTTACGTGCTTCTCTCGTTTCGCGTTATTCCCGAGCTGGATGGGAACAAGGATCGAGGGGGTTTCCACTTCGCAGGTGCGACCGGGGGGTCGGGTACTATCAGAAAGAAATATATACTGTGGGGAAATTTCTGACATCTTCGCCCGATACTAGCCTGTGGTTTCTTGCATCGAACTTCCACAATCTCATGTATGCAATTGACCCAAATCGCCGAGTCCACTCGGAAAGGACGGCATTACTCCTGGGTGTGACACACTAGACTATCGGAATCATCTATTGGACTGCAGACTCAGGCTACCAGGCGACAAAGAGACAGTCCCAGAACTGTGCTGGACTACTGGGGCTTCAATAGCCCAACACCTTGGCAACCCGAGGAAACAGTTGAAGCGCATTCTGGTGGTTGATGCGCGCCATCTCGGCATCAGTGAATTCGCCGTTGCCCTGAATGGCAGGGAGCGCGGCCTCGCTCTGTGGAAGGGGAACATACGGGTCTGAGACATCATTAGACTCCTTATCGATGGGATGCAAAACTGCAGGAAAACTAAGGTGACTCACAATCTGTTCCAGTCAGAATCTGGTTCACCCCAATGAAGCTTTTCATGGCAGCGAGTTGAATTGCTGAGGTGGCAGAGGCCGTGTCAAAGTAATAACCTGCAAGCTCCGCCAGGGACCTGGTCATATTTAGAGACCCCAGCAACGACATGGACGCCATTCCAACAATACGGCTGGCCAGATAGGGCATTGCGCCCCCGCCATGGGCAAATATCATCTTGAAATCGGGGGTCTTAGCGCGCTGGCCAGTCAACAACAAATTCTCCATCGCCCGCACGCTGTCAAACGGGTACTCCGTCAAAGGGAACGGGTAGCCCAAGCTCACGGACTGACATCCCGGAGCTGCTGGATGAACAAACACGGTGGCCTGTCGCTCATTCAAAATTGAAAATACGGGACTGAGAGTCGAGTCGCCAAGGTAGGTACCGTTGGCGTTAGTATACATGCCCACACCGGGGAACTTGAGCGTATCGAGGCAAAACTAATAGATCTATTAGCCAGGATTGTACTAATGTCGAGCAATCAACCTACCTTCAGTTCAGCGACCGATTCTTCCACATGCGGAAGGGGCAACAGGCAAAGCGCCCCCAGTCGAGTCGGGTGAGCCTGGGTGTAATTATGCATGGCAAGATTGACGGTGCGGGCGAGTGCATGTGCCTCCTTAGGATCATTGAGGAAGTAGACCCCGGGAGCATTCACGCTGATGGTCGAAAAGTTGATGCCCAAGGTGTCCATCGTGGCCAGGTGTGATTCCAGCGTCCAGTTGGGCACCGGGAAATCGTCAGTATACAGCGTTCCATTTTTCACAGGGTAGCCAGCAGCAATCAGGGCCTCTCTCCAAACCGGAGGAATGACATGAGAGTGAACATCGATCCGGTAGCCTGTGCTGATGTTGTTCGCCCGAAGGTTATGCCCGGCGACCACCCATGCCGACAACACGCCAAGTAACAGAGATCTGATGCCCAGCATGAAGGGCAGAAGTAATGACAGAGATATGAAAACGAATATTTGATAAAGGAAAGACCGTCTACGATGTCAGGGGATCTTAAAGGACGGATAGCCCGGAATCTCGGACGAAGTTTAGTTCCCGGATGGAACTTTGTGCCCTACGCTAGGCTGCCAAGTCAACCGGTTGCCGACTATCAAGAAGCCAATCGGCCGCCGGCCTTGTTAGCGGTTTGACACATATTGGATCGGGCGTTAATCGGCTGATCTCGCCAGTGACATCGACCAATGCTTAAACAACGTTGGCCTGCTATAGGCATGGGTCCTGCCTAGGCCCTCAAACGGACATCCCGATCCCGAACCTATCTGTTGAGCTTTCATGACGGAATACGCTAGTTAAGTAGCGTTGATTACATTTCTTTGGGCATTGGCCAAGAAGACGAGTATTATGGTGGTAATGAGCCATCGGGTATCCCTGTCGCCAAGGGCCTTAGGGCAGCTTCTACTTGATGTTTAGTGGGATCAGACAGTCATGCCCCTTTTTCGGCCGCGCGCAGTGTGTGCCCAGCGATAAAGTCTCGTTCTCATCTCACGATGAGCCCATTTGTGCTGGGCTCTACGGCCTTACCATGCAGCAAAGCTTTCCAGCACGCTCAGAGGCAAGTGCTTGAAGCTTGTGCACCGTGCTATACTGATTGCTGGCTTAGAGTGAGGACCGTGGGCCCTTGATTGTCATCATCAATGGTACCGTGACGGGTTGTCAGCGGCCGTCGTTGTCCTGCGATTCGTATGCCGAGCTGCGATTGTAAAACGGCTAGACTTGGATGACTGGACAATGATGCTCGCCACGGTCACGGCCATTTTGAATGTTGCCATTGCAGGTCTTGGTATGTACATATAGTTCAGATAGCAGTATTGAAACTGATGCCGGATATCCTGCTAGGGGTCAAATATGGTACAGGGAAACATGATGACATTCTTCCGAAGGCCGATGCGTTGCCAGCAGCCAAGGTGCGTCCGCTTGCTCACATCTGTTTTCACCCCTCCCAATGACAGCCAACGGCGTGATTGCCTGTAGATTCGCTACGTCACTCACATAATATACACCCTCATTACTGGCCTGATCAAGACGTCAATCTGCCTATTATACCTGCGCCTCTTCCCGAATCTTCGCAACATCACTCTAGGCACCATCGCTTTCATCGCCGCCATGAGCATCGCCATTATCCTTGCCACCATCTTCCAATGCTCTCCGGTGGATGCGGTTTACGATCCCCAAAAATACGACCACTATAAGTGTTTCGCATCTATTCCATTTTGGTATACTACTGCCGCCTTATCACTGGTGACGGATCTGTGGATCTTAGCTTTACCAATTCGGACTATTTTAGGAGCGTTTGTACATCAGAGAGACGGTTAATGGCCTGAGAGTGCCGTACGGCACATACTCACGAGATTAGGCTTACAAATCGGGCCAATGAAGCGCACGGTAGTCATCGGGCTATTATCTTTGGGGATGTTGTAAGAGTGCCACCGGACCAAGTTATGAAACATATACGACTAACAGGTTGCCACGAAGTGCTTGCATTGCCAGCATTGTTCGAATGGTGTACATCATCAAGCTTTACGAGAGCACCGATCCAAGCTGGAGCACATTCAGCGTGTCCGTGTCGTCAGGCATCGAAGTAGCTATCTCTATCATTGCCGCTAGTTTGCCGAGCACCAAGCCAGTCATCGATCTGATATTCCCAAGCCTGTTCTCTACCACCGCCAAGTCCCATACAACTAGCGGAAGATTGTATCCCATTCAGGCCTCAGGCCGCAGTCATCGCCACCATGATGAGATCTCACTTGTGCATTTGACTATGGAATGTGATTCCGGGAAGGATAACTCTACGACCGCACTGTCTCATGGTTAATACAATGAGATCGACACCTATTAATGTTTCAGTCCCCCCGATACCTGATGAACAACGATTCCAGGCTGTTGCGATATATATTATAGAAGAACGTAAACTAGTACATACAATCACGGGGTGTGGGAAACAGGGCTTCCCGTCCGTTCAGCCGTACTTAAGCCACACGCTGGGAGGTTAGTAGTTCGGTAAATAATTACTAGCAAATCTTTCATATTATATATTGATATTCACCTATTTTTTGTAATTAAATACATTCAATATACTTACTTTCTTTTCATTTCTTTTTGGTTTCCTTTACCTGAACACTGATTCTCTCTACCCCAACTCTATAGAGTTATATCTAGATATATCCCGAGTATTCTGTACTACTAAGCAATTATATATTCTCGCATATTGTTTTTCTATTATGTATTCCTATTGATATCTTATTATTTCTAGTATAATCCAGAAGAATCTTTACTGCTAACTATATGAACTTAAATGTAGATTATATCAGTAGTAATGCATGTAATAATAATTATTCATTTAATGATATTATAGTATTATCTGGTTTTTTCATATTCTGAGACTTAACAAGAAGCCACGCTGGCACCGGTAATTCTACCAGACCATCCCCTATACCATCTCAGAGTTCCAAGTTATTACAGTAGTGATTGTTATTACTTTCCATATAGGTATACAGAGGCGTACTCTTTCAACCCCCAATAACATGACTCAACAAACCTAATTCGGAGATATAGTAAATTAATGATCTAGTAAAGGCATAGTAAGAATACCCCAGTTTTGCACCTATGTATATAAACTACTAGGTCAGGAACCAGGGCCTAGACAATTCTACTAGAAGGCTTGTTCCAAAACAAGCACAATAAGGAGCGTTAGCAATCTGTCAACGTTGCTCTTCCATTACTCACGTGCCCCAGTACTGACGGTATACATTGCCCTGCTTTTGCATTTATGGTCAGGATTGTAGGAAGGGCCTTGTCAATGAGTTTTGTTTCGTGATCAGTACTCGGTACCAAATATCGCAGTCTGTATTTGGCATCGGGCATTCCTGGCTAACCCCTTACAGCCTACGCTTGTCCAGATATTCGATCAGACGATATAGCATATTGAAGTGTTATTGAGCTTTTGAGAGGTATCTGAGCTCTGGACACCCATAGCATCTGAGTTTCTTGTATTGTCACTCAAACGATCGCCAATCAGTCGAAGTCCACGACAACCTTACCAAAGTGGCTTCCCTTCTGAAAATAATCAAATGCCTCCTTAAGTTCATAGAACTTGAATGAACGACCATCAATATGTGGCTTAAGGTAGCTTACTTCAATGGCAGCATTCATATCCTCTTGAAGCTGTCGACTGCCAACCAAAATTCTTCGAACGGTCGCTAGCACGGAGCTATGAGAGGTGCCCGCCCCCGCTTCAGATCCTCCTCTTCGTCCGATGGTTGCGATACATCCATCGTTAGCAACTGCTTGGGAAGATTGAGCGTTGAGCCATAGTATTGGCAATCTCGACCACAAAATCAGCTCCTCTCTTTCGGTGCGATTGGCGTTTGGCAGTCTGGCCCCATTCGCTATCCTCGGCATAATTTATTATCACATCTGCGCCTAATTCTCGCAGCTTTGCACCCTTCTCCACACTGCTAGTTGTCGAGAAGACTTGTGCGCCACCGAGCTTGGCGAACTGGAGAGCAAATATGCTAACACCGCCGCTGCCTTGCGTGAGAACCACATCACCCGGCTTCAACTTTCGCGGACCACCATAAAGGGCATTCCACGCTGTGAGTGCAGCCCAAGGTAGAGTTGCAGCTTCAAGGTAAGACAAGGTGGATGGAATCTCCACGCAACCATGCTCATTGAAGACAGCGTACTCGCGAAATACCCCGTCATAGGTTCCGCCCAGCTGATTCTGAATGTCTGAATCCTTCACAGAACCATAGAGGTGTGTCAAATGAAAGATAGGTGAAAGCCGTTGTCCAGTAGTAAATCTGGTCACCTTTGGGCCAACTTCGACAATCTCACCCGCAGCATCAGAGCTTTGTCACCAGTCAGTACTCACTTAATCACAACCAAAATAGTACAAAGCCTGAGTACTCACCCAGGAATTACTCCCTCCTTAGTTTTGACATAATATTGTCCCTGCCGTTCAATGTTATTTCGTTGCTTCGATTCTCGAAATACCCAACAAATTGAAAGCATGATACGATCTCACATTTGCAATCATGATGTCTCTGAAGTTGAGTGAAGCTGCGTGGAACTTTACCAGAACCTCGTGGTCACTTGGCTCGGGAATAGGAACATCTTGGAGCTGGAGGGAATCCGTCCCGCAAGTTCCGCTCAGCACCCACTGCTTCATTGTCGGTTGACCGTTAGATCAATTCATCATAGGGAACAGCGGAAGTGAACGATTTAAAATTAAATTCGAATTTGTTTTCGTTCTATTAGCTTGGATATCGGTTCTCCTTGTAAAGTCAAATTAGCACATTGAGACAAACGCAAATCGAACTGCTTTATAGTTAACTGTTTGGGAGGGGATTTGTAATATGAATACCCCCCACCCCCCCTCATGGCGGGAAGGTTCCCTATACAGTATCCCGACGGAAGCCTTACCTGGATTGTAGCTTCCGTCTCTACAGGCAACAACCATATGCCACCATCAATTACATCGAGTCTGTTGCTATAGAATATGTTGGAACTAACCTCAGTGATTATTCAATAGCCATAGACATGCAACCCTGAAGACTTGTATTTTAACTGCTTCTCTGAGTTATCCACATAGGAATTAGTCAAGCATTTCCTCCAACTTCAATATTGACCTAAAATGTTGTTACAACAGAATATATGAACAATCACCCTATGTTATCAGGTATCAATATCTCTAGTTATTTTGTAAGTGGCTAGGAGACTGCATTTGCGAGGTTTGAGGAGTGAAAATGATCGGCCCTATGGCGACACTGTATTTACCCAAAGAATATGCTTGTGGCAGCTGGCAGAAGGATAGTTTGGGTGAATTTTGATTTTTCTACAATATATAGCAGCATGGACCCTCGCGAGAAGGTATGTTGCGATTAAGAAACCGAACTCCTCGAGACTTTTGAAAATCTTCTGGTTTGCATAACTTCCTTTAACTCAACCCTGATAATAGTAGCCGACAAAATGACGCACCAGAGTGACGACAAGTGACAGAGCCTTTCACCCAACACAATGTACTACTAAGCCACATGCCACTAGCACGAGCAAACTGAACTGGCACAATGTAAAAAAATGTAAAGGTAATTACGCAGACACAACGATCGTAAACATGATAGCAAATCATATCTTCTCTATGGTGATACCTGAATGTCGGAGATGGCCTTTGGCGCTATCTTGTTTAGCACCTGCTTCACACACGCACTGCTGAAGGAACGCATGAAACCCTGAGTCGGAATTCTTTTCATATACTGACCAAGCTTTCTTTATATATACCTTCATCTCAGCAATGAGTTCCTTGATAGAGTTAAAATCAGGCAAATACAATAGAAAATACAGCAACTTGACGACTGCCTCAATATATAGGATCGCATTTATGCAAACTTACCTTCGGTGATAAGGTTTGATCACGTGTATGAGCTTACTCGTACTGCTAGATCTCTTCCAACAAAATTATGCGCTTTTTGGTGCTGTGCTTTGACATTATTGCACTTCCGCTGGAAACGGCATGTACATATGCCCACCATTAAGGAACCTGTACATATGCCCACCATTAAGGAACCCACTCGATCATGGTTTCAATTCCTCGAATGCTTGTGAGAATTTTGATTGACTCGCCGATACAATCGTCTAATATGTTGAAACGTACGACTACTTCCTCATTTTGCGACAGGCGTGGAGCATACAAACATCTATGGGATTATTCCGTCATAGGTAGACAAAAATGCGAATCTGATTTGAAGATTTGTGACAGTGACCAGTGAATCATTGACAATTACCGAGGTGTAGCTCGTCAGCCATACCATATTGACTTTCTTTTTCTACGTCTAAGTAGTAGTAGACTTTTTTGCTTCCGAATTACGTTCATAGGGTGACTTCGGCCCAGTGGTAGAGCGTGTCCGCAATAGACATCCAGGAGATAAAGAGAAGTTTGCTATGTGTGTCTTGGTGGAAAGTATGAGAGAAAGGACGAAAATCTCTTCGGCAAGATATTATTTACATAGCATGCACTAGCCCTAGCGGTAATGTAGTCTACCAAGAAGATCAACCTTGAGATAGTCAGCAAGCACAACACCCTCGATGTTAGGGTTCATTATTCAGCCGTGCCATAATCTTTGGCTCATCTGGGCGCCCCTCGTCAATGTATTCACGTGTTTCGCCTGCAAAGCCCGCTTTCTCGGCGTAGCCGTGGCCAGGTGAGACGAGAGATCCTGGTAGTGTGAGCTGGTGAGGCTCTGTGTAACATTCTGAGATGGGCATATCATACCATTCAACACTCCGAAGTAATAGTTCATATCGATTGGTTTGCCTTGCGTCCAAATGTTATCAACCTTGAGTGCCTTGTAGTGGCAATACGTTTACTCTTCGACCTTTCATCCTTAATACGATGGCCTAGAGACTTATACATTATGCTGAAGTATTGAAGGGATCGCTGTGTGGATATCTTGAGTCTCCCGATGAGTATCACAACTCATGCGGATTAGTACTTCAGCCCTGCCAGTTATTTATCAGTGAGATCAAGTCTGAATGCAGGATACATTCTCTTCTCAATCAGGAATAAGTACATACGACCATAGGGTGTGGAAAACAGGGCTTCCCGTCCGCTCAGCCGTACTTAAGCCACACGCCGGGAGGTTAGTAGTTGGGTGGGTGACCACCAGCGAATCCCTTCTGTTGTATGTACCCTTTATCTCTTTTGTTTTTTGTCTTTTTCTTGCGCTAATCGGGGCCCTGTTAGTAATTCTCTCTCCCCACCCATTGAAGCTTTCGCGATCTTGATGGTACTGGCCCTCGGCAAGTGTCGCAGAGCGTTGTCTCTATAGTGAAGGCGGCGATGGACCCTTGAGACTTGTTATCAGTGGTACAGTAACACGAACTCAAAGTTGCCATGGCTGTCTCGACATTCGTGTCATGGGCTGGAATGGGGATGCCTGCGGGATTATGCCTGCGACGGTGCAGCAGTGATATCACATCAAGCACAGAAGAATCAGCGCTTCCATACAACATAGTCTAGGTCTTTAGTTGTCTCAACCTTGTATAGATAGCCGATATTATTCTCGGGCTACTAGAATATAGCTCACAATACCGGGGGTCATCAGTTATTTCGTTTCCTACTTTCTTGGTTCTGAGCTGTCTGCTTTCCTTCGTCTTGTATGATGACCGGTTTGTGCTTCGTGAGACCAGTGTTCAAGTTTGTACCAACATCGGACAACTCTCAGCGACAATTCTTTCCGGATGTTTGAGATCATGTCAGCCTATCTAGTACAGCACGTAGGACGTAGATTCCGAAAATGGAGTTGAGATTTACCAATGTGTGCATGCAGGCTTAGGATCTTTGATAAATGCGAGACCGGCTTTTGTTGTAGTGCTATCCCGGCCTATTCAAAAAAATTACAGTATCTATCCAATCGTGCATGAGGCACTTTGACCGAAATGTGCGGCTATCCAAGTAGATGGAAGTCCTATGTTTTCATGGTGACTCTTCCATGAATGGAGGTTCAAGGAAGGAAAGGCATGCAAGACCTAATTCGGGCGGTAAGTACGAGACCCTTCGGCTCTGTGTCCTGGAGAATCTTCCGAACAACACAATCAAGCATTGAAGATTGCTGAACTCCAGGAACAGACAGGAAATTACACTACATTCTGGTCTGGAAACTTGATGTAACCCACCCCGACCACTAGTATTTGACAAAGAAGGACTTGGGTCAACCTCCCAATAAAATACTATCCGTGAATTGACATTGTACATACGACCATAGGGTGTGGAAAATAGGGCTTCCCGTCCGCTCAGCCGTACTCAAGCCACACGCCGGGAGGTTAGTAGTTGGGTGGGTGACCACCAGCGAATCCCTTCTGTTGTATGTATTTTCCTTATATTTTTTACTTTTTATTATTACTTCTGATTTGTTTGTGCACGGAGCCTAATTTGATTATTTTTGTATCAGAGAGAATTGCGGCTGTCGTCATGATCGTACATACGTTGGCAATCATCTACGGCAACTACCCCTCCATACAGCAACATAGATAAATATCCGGGCGGAAAGAAAGAGGTTTCCCCCGTAGCAACTCACCACTGTCTGTGCGAATTTGAGACTAAAATCCACTCCTTCCCCAAATAATCTTCATCACATACACCCTAACTCAAACCAAACCGGCATCTCCAACGGCCCAGGACTCTCCACATCCGCAACAGTACACTCCTCCGTAACAGGCTGTCGAAACGACAAATCACTTTCATCGCCACAATCCGATCCAGAACTATTATACATTTCGAATGTAAGTGTCATGTCGCTGTCATTACAGGTATACGCGGCGTCAATATTGAACATCTGGAATGAGCCCGCGTAGTCATAGTACCCGCCGTTGCAGTCGCCCAGGCTGGGGTACACCAGCGAGAAGGAGATGTCGGTGCAGTTGGTGTCTTTGTAGACGAAGAGGGCGGGGTATTTGTAGAAGTAGGCTGTTGTTGGGTGGGGAGTTAGGAGGAGGAGCGTAGTTATACTGGTTAGGGCGGGGAGGGGGAGCTGAAGAGGTATTAAATCATCAGATTTGGTTCTGTGGAGGGTGAGATGGAGATGTCATCGCACCTTGAATCTGGGGAAGATTCTGGGCATGATGGGCGTAGCAGGTGGGCTGAAGTGCTGGGGTTGTGGAGGAAGAGTGAGGTGGGGTGAGATTCGGGTGGCAAGTTGAGGGTGTGTTGATACTACTTATATACTCTTTTTCTAGCGATCAAGGTTGTATTTCAGCAGGTAGTGATAATACATTCTAGCAGATCATATTGACTGTAGTATCCACGCCACGGTTCGTGTTTCTGCACGATTAATGTCAGTAAGATTGAGTGGCTTGCAACTAGATATGCATGTTTGGGGGGAAGTGAAACAGGTGCAATCACGACGAGGTGTGATGCATCATGGTCAAGACGTCTTCCCGCTAATGATAGTTCCCCAATATTCCGATTGGTAGTGCAAGGGAAAAGAAATTCTCTAGTTAGCAATGCTGCTCAGTGTGGATGTGGTGGCCGTACGCATGTCAGATTAAGCGTCCTGTCATGTATGGTTCGGTGCCCTGTATCTTACTTCTGTTATTTCTTTTTATTCCCTTACTGGAACTGTTAGTGGTTCTGCATTCGTGTAGACTATTGGTATCCAGAGTTATGTAAACCGTGTGCCCAGCAACTGACTAGGAGAGTTGCGGACTATTATACATAGCATTGAGTCATATCAACATCCAACGATGACATCTAACATCACTCATGGCTCGTAGTAGAAATAGAACAAATCAACAAACTATTAACAAAGATCTTTTTCTGTCGACACAAAGTCAACACCCCACCACCTCCCATGATTCATTTACAAGCAAGCTAAGACAGCGGCAAAAATGGCAACAACCGAGCCAGCAGCAGGCATGGTCATGGCAGAGCCAGCGCTAACGGCAGCGGAAGACGATGCCGAGCTGGATGAGGAAGAGGTAGTAGTGTTGGTATCATAACCAACGACGCCGGTGGTGTTGACACCAGACACATAAGTAGTGCCGTTACGGCTGTAGGGAATGTTCACATCCAGGCCGTACGAAGCATCATACGGGAAGGGAGCAGTGTAGTTGTAGGTCGGGTTCTGGCCCTTGTAGGCGTCAATGACGGACTGCAGGATACCATTTCCGGCAGAGCAGGTGTCGTTGGTGGTAGGAATAGGCCAGTTAGCACGGTACTTGGAGTAGCCCCATTGCTCCAGGGGACCGGGCAGAGACTGGTTGATGTAGAGGTGGGTAGGATCAACGTCCCAGTTGGTGTAGCCGACCTTGTCAGCGACGAAGCTGAAGATGTTGGCACCGCAATCCCAGCGACCCAAGGAAGGAAGACCCCAGTTTGCCTCGACGGTGGCCAGAGTGGAGTAGTGAGTGTAGACGGTCTCATCCTTGGTGCCGATGAGGTGGTCGGGGATAGCACCACCGAGGAGAATACTGAAGACGCGGTTCCGGTCGTTGTAAATCTCCGACTCGGGGACACCGTAGGTCTCGGTCTCGTCGAAGGTCAACAGCAGCAGAGTGTTGTCCCAGAAGTAGGTGTTGTTCATGAGAGGCTCAACGAAGCTGCGCAGCCACTTGGAACCGAAGGTGATATTGGTATCGTGAGCATCGTTGGTCATGTCTTACTAGGTTAGTATGGACAGTGTGTAGAGGTATTGGGAGAAACGCACTAGGAGTGATAAAGGCCCACTGAGGGAGGACTTCGTTCTTCATGTCCTCTTCGAAGCTAGTAAAGTTCTTGATGAGGCGCAAAGCAGTGTCATTGCTAGAGATTTTGTCAAACATAACCAAGGGGTCGTGCTTGCGCATGTAGTCATTCGCGCCGGTTTTCTGGTTCGAGTAGTTGTACCCCTGGAACCCGGGGTAGGGCAAGTGCTCCTGGTAGTGTGCCCAGGAGATACCCTTGGGGTTGAGCAGATCCGCCAGTGTCGAGACATTGGAAGGAATGTCATGGAAGTTGTCTGCCGCGGATGATTAGCATTGGGTCGGCTTCCGGGATGCATTAGCATTACCGTTGTCCATGCCATAGTTGTCTCCGCTCACTGAGGCACAGTAATTGGGCTGCGAAGTGTGGCCAACACCGTAGTAGTTGACCAGGGTAATACCCTTGCTAGCCAGCCACTGCTGGTTGGTGTCATTGGCAGCATTGACGTAGTCCTATGACTAATTATGAGTATTGCGACATACCATGGGACAACACATGGATACTTACGACATTCTCCAGCCAAATCTGGTAGAAACGGTCGAAGGACTTGCCAGTGACATTGGAAGTCCAGGTCTGGGGCAACGTGGTCGCCTGGGCCCTCTGGATAGCGGCGAGCGGAGGCTCTGTGGTGGTGATGGTGGCACCGGCGGCCAGCCCGGCCAGGGTGAGGAGCGCAGTCACAAAAGCCATTGGAAGAGGTGCTCAAAAACAGTGAGTAAAAGTTACCTGGGCTTTCATAGCAAGTTTCAGGGCATATCGTCCTTTTATCCTGCAGTGCCTTGTGCACACTGGGCGGCATATCGGCCGATGCGACCGTGGCGGAATACTATCTAGTAAGGTACCTACTTACTTCTACCAGGGACGGACTAGCAGTACCTTAACCCCGCGGGCCAGTCAGAAATGGGGTTGACTTCACGTTCCTGCCGGCAGGAAGAGCGAGTGACAATCGAGGGATAACCAAGCGGGGGCTTCATCCATCGATCCACTCCGACTGGATCGCGGTGGAGTCTCTCTCCACCCACTTTCAAGGCTTCAATTTCGGGGTTTCCAGCAACACCCCTTCCTCCCTACCCAATTGCAATGGCTATCCCCTGCGCGTGCTTGCTGGACCTCGAACGACTTGCACAATCACACCATCTGTTCAGCCCTGAATGAGACAGCCTTGTGGTATTCGCCCTCGACCAAGCTCACCAAGCTTCACGGATGGGTGGATGTGGCCCGGCTTATCCCACGTGCCCGCCACTCTCATCTGGCGGAGATAAACGCGCAAAGTTGGAAGACTGATACCCTCATCCAGCCCGGTCGCAACCCGGCGGACTCCGGAGATGCTGTTAGTCAAGGAGACCAGTATCAAGGGACTCAATCCTTCCAGCCGCTGCTCTATTCCAAGTGGTTAGAAGAAATGCACATGTGACTACTTTCTGCACCAACATCTCGGCATCTACTCCATATCCCGAAAAGGTAGCAAAGACTGCCTTGACCACCATTCGATAATTGGATGTACACGACCATCCTAGTGTAGACACACAGTGGAACGCTGATTAGCTTCAGCTTGCATACAATTGGACAAGCCTTTGTCCATGCGCTTTTTCAAGACATTCGAATCCCACCCAGGTCCACCATGTTCACAAAATCACCGGGTTTAAAACGGAGCCCGAGCAAGAACGGCTAGGGCAATTTAGCACTAGCATATCGCAGATCGTACTCAAGGCATGCTGTCGCGTGCGCACTCCCTATTGGGGATTGCTCCTCGTGCCATCTGTTCGTATGACAAATGGATATGGACATGCAAATATTTCTCCAAGTTGGTTCTCAGAAAGCTCAGCCGTTGTGCTTCGAAGAAGACCGACGTTGCATCCAGGTAACCGTTCATTCTGCCCTTCAAGATAGTGATCTTATCGCAGTTGCAAATCGCCTATCACTATCTTTCACAGTATCTATGCCGAGACCATGGCATCTTTAGCTTCGTTGTTCCTGCTGGTTGTGCCTCCCACCCCCACTTTAGACTATGTCTGCCTGAGGCGGGAACTATTAATGCCTCAGGCACTCAAACGAAGCGCACTCTGCGTGAAATACCCATGAAACTTGTTGGCATTATTTTGACTCAAATGGTAAATCCAGTAAGAGATACTGTGATTATAATAGAATATCTAGGATGCGTTAAGCTATTGGTACTGCTGGTATCAGTCGATCTTTTAACAATCCTTCCGGGTCCTCGTCGAGGTCCATGTATCTGCCTTCTACGCGCCTGCTTCAGAAGGCAAGATCCAGTCGATATTACGTAAGGCTTACTTTTCGTATATACAGAGTCCCTCCTTCCAACTACTTGGGCATAATTCCAGCCTGAGGCGTTGCGTACGGGGTTCTATGGCTGGCCGGTGTAGCAGTAGGGTCTCCCATCTATGAATCCTCGGCACATAATCACCAAATCAACCCCGCTTTTCGAAACATCGCAAAACTCTCCAACCAGCCCTCTACCGGATCCTGATCCCCCTCAAAACCGGTCTCCTGAAGCCTTTCCACACTCAACTGCCGATCGAAAGTCAACCAATACCCGACACTATCCAACTGACGATACCCCACTCCGACCCCGCCAGTAACAGCTTTCGGACACCCATTTTGGGTAAAGATGTCCCGATATTTAGTTATATACTCCCCAGGTGCGAGTACCGAAGCCCGCTCAGGGACTTCCCCAACCTTCAAAGTATTATGTTCCGTCTCAGGAGCAGATTCAATAGGTGGCACGCCCACAAGACCAAACCATTCTGCCAACCGAGGCCAGAGCGACCCGTATGTACACGGTGTCGCACGGTCAGCGACATTGAATAACCGACCACCCCCGCACATCTCTGGATGTAACGACGCGAAGATCATGAATCGCGCAAGTCGGTTGCTGGATACGGGGCTGAATAGTGACGTAGCACCAGCCGTGGACCCGGGGAAGGGGACCTCCACAGATGCCTTGGTGGTCTCCTCTTTTTCTTGGGTATGTGGTCCAATGCCATTGTTGTAGGCATATATGGATAGATATTGTGCCCAGTGCAACGCCAAGCTGAATTGTGATCCATTTGGTGTGAACCCAACCTGTTATTACGATTAGTCGTTCCATTCGTTAGGGAAGATGAAGGAAGGACTGACAATTGCGTCCGGACACACTTCGCACCAGGTCCATTTCCGTTCCTTGCTGGATGAATCGAGTATCTCGCGGTATATTGGATAGACCACTGTCTTGGCATAGTCTGATGGGAGGCTGTTCACCAATTCTTCGCGTAGAGGTGGAGTGAACGTTCCGCCGGCGGAATAGATGCCGTATCCCTAGCCAATGTCTGGTCAGGGGTGATTCCTCTGCACACTTCAAGGATAATAAGTACTCACCCTAGTTCCACCCACAAATGCAACGAACTGTAAATCCGGACTGATCAAGTTATGCGCATCAATGACATTTTGCAGCATACGTCGATTTGTCGCTACTTCTTCCAAGTCGTCGTCCATGGCGGCGAAGGCTACTCGCTGTCAGAAAATTCCACATAACCACCATGATGAGATATAACTATACCCAAGTAATAGACATGAGTCACGCCCTCACTATCCTCAACAACCTCCCTCAACCACTCCACCAGTCTATCCGGATCCCAGCTGCGAAGATCAACGCCCGAAGCCAATTGCAGCTGGGGCCGATTAGAACCTGCCTCTGGCCAGTATGTCTGCGAAGGATCGAGGGGTCTGTTTGTCACAGCTGTGACCTTTTGAAATGTCCCAGCGGCAGGATATGGACTCAAGAGCTGGTTTATCAGCGCCCAGCCGATTAAGCCTGATGCGCCGTAGACAATTGCATGGTTGGGAGAGTTTAATGGCATTCTGGAGTGATTGAATGCCCCTTCTGATAAATTGTATTTGTATACCTTGCAAAGTAGGGGAGAGTAGTTCGAGACTTATATAGATAGAATCTTGCGTCGGGGTCGCAAAATGATCGTGGACGGTCGGGATCCCGGATAGGTTTAGCCTGTCCGGGACATATGATGAGTGCATGGCACGTCATTTTGTGGGAAGTACAGATTTCGATTGCAAATCTTGAAAATTTGGATTCTCAAACCCGTTTCTGCGGGCGCTGTTTGAGATTGTAAGATGGTCCGATTGTATGCGTAAGATTGATATTTTCGTTGTATGCTACGGTCTATGAATTGCTAGGTTCGGAACCTTCTAGATCTCGGAAACACATTGGGAATTGCATACAAACTATCTCGCAAGAGGAACTCACACTAACCAACAGCTTAACCAGTGCCCTCAGTAAAGAATGCAAAGCATTTCATCTCAATACTCTCTCGTGGAGGACCATGTATATGTTCCGGATCCACAAATGCAGAGTGAAGCAGTGTCACGCTAGATGTAGCATCACTGCCTAGCTGCTTGAAGATGAGCGGCTCATCTGGCTGCTGCTCGCTCAGATAATACCAGTCATGCTTGTCGTTGTAAACGGGCAAGCCAAACTCGACTACATGGCCGGAAATAGTTCTGCGATCTGGGACGATGTCTGAAACAGGGTCAACAGATCGCCAATTACACACTGCAAGAGGATCTCTTCGAACTGTTTTGATTGGCCTCCATGCGTTGACAACGACAAAGGGATGGCTAAGAAGCCGCTCAATTTCATCTTCGGTAAGGACATCCTTTAGAACAGTCCGGCAAGATGCACGCGTCATGTCTGAATGAACACCATGCGAAGGAGAATTCGGGGTGCTCATTTGGTTCCCGACTTCGTTACCCTCAAATCTGGTGCGAGTGAGATATACGACGACTTCGGATGCACCGGTTCTGCAAATATGGTCAGAGAAATTGAGTCCATTTTGTCAGCTTATCCTTTGGCGTGGGTGAACCACTTACAGTCGCTTGACCAGCTCTTCAGTAGCGGGCTGAATTATTTGTTTTATCTGAGCGGCGTCATGCCAATCCGTAACCCCCTCAATCCCATGTTTAACGTATTGAAAGCCTTGAACATCCAAGGTAAATTCGTGCTCTTTACCACGAATATCCTTGATTACAACGTCTCTCACATCGTTGATACCCTCGCGTTTGGCAAAACGCCGCTGAGCCTCGGGCATATCGGCATCGATTGGTTTTAATCCTTCACGGCCAGGCGGGATTATATAGTTCAGAGTTGTAGGGACATCACGTCCCTTCCCGACCGAGGATTGGCCATTGGAAATGGATACAGTCATATTGGTGAAGATCAAAGCAACCAAGGCAAAAAGAGGGAGAATTACTTTGATGAAAAAATCTTGGAAGTTTGGACAGATAGATGTCGGATGGAGGATACTTATGCAGTTCTCTTATGCATCAGCGGATAAAGTCAAATGAAAGGGGGCTCGGGTTCGTATTCGGGCACTTTACCAATTCGGGGTACATGTCTTATTCGTATTCGGCTTCGGATTAAGGATCGACAATTGGCACCAGAGATGCGCTTTTGAAGAAATCCACTTGCAAATATGCAGGGTCCACACTCTTTTTCCCCGAAGCGGTTGGTATATTTATATAAAAGACCATGCCAGCCTATTCAGGGTTATCGGCAGAAATGAGATCTTCTGAGATCCTGACCTGAGCCCACAGCCAGCCCAAACACATAAAGATATTGAAACCACATGATTCCATTCGAACTATCCTTCACTGAATATCCTTTCCCAAAACTCAAACAGAAACAAAATTATGATCACGAAAACTATTGCCATCATCGGATGCGGAGGCATGGGCTTATCCATCGCTCGGCGCCTCGGTGCTGGCCGTCGACTATGTATCGCCGACTTCTCCGACGGAGTCCTCTCCGCCGCACAGGAAACCTTGACAGACGACGGTTACACGGTAGAAACATTTCAGGTAGATGTTTCTGACTATGCATCCGTTAGCGGCTTTGCACAGGCGGCTGCATCACAAGGTCCCATCGAAGGAGTCATCCACACAGCCGGTTTGTCACCATCCGCAGGTAGTGCGCAAAAAAATCCTTGAAGTCGACCTCCTCGGCACCGCCAACGCTATTGAGGCATTCTTGGAAGTGGCGCAGTCTGGAACGAGCATGGTCTGCATAGCCAGTATGGCCGGTCACATGGGATCAGGCTTGCCATCGGAGCTCGAGCGTCATCTTGCTACAGCCTCCAGGGAACAATTGCTGGACCATCCCGCTTTGAACATTGATCCCAGCGACCACCATGGACCTGCACGGGCGTATGGTCTTTCGAAACGTGGAAATATACTTCGTGTCCAAGCTGCCGCGAAAATTTGGGGGCGTGTTGGGGGAAGAGTAAATTCTGTTAGCCCTGGAGTAATCTCTACAAGGGCTGGCAGACAGGAGATCAATGGTCCAGCTGGCAAATTTATTGCCATGAGCCCTGTTGGTCGCGTGGGCACACCGCAGGATGTTGTGAATGCCGTGGCATTCTTGGCGAGTTCGGAGTCGTCTTTTATTACGGGCAATGATATACTAGTGGATGGTGGGGTCGTGTCATCATTAAAGTGGGATAGTTTATAGGCCTGAGTATTAGGTACTATCATCGGAGAGGCTTTCCTGTCGGTACCTGTATATTCCAAGTAGGTATGGTTATTATTTAGCCTTATATAACCCTGTCTAATGCGCACCAAACCACCCTGTCCAAACACTGGGTGCTGGCTAGTAAGCAAGGAGTTAAAGGTGGATACTGGCCACACATGAAAGACAGTGATCTTATGGCCGAAGGCTATTCTAAATCTTGTCCCATTGGAAAATCTACATATGAACGGAACGTAGACGTTCTTGGATGGTAATTTGACGAATATAGCTTATATTCAGATATTGGTCTGGGCCCAGTTATGTGTCAAAAGAGTGTATCCATACAACGATGCATCGTGCTCGTAAGATGCTCCAAAGCAATAAAAAGCAGGAAAAAGTTCCAACCACGTTCAATGTAGGTCTCATGTTACTTGATGGTTATATCCAATCGGATACATTTGTACGCATCTAGTCATCGTCTTGACTAGACCTGGACGGTCAGGCAGTTGAGAAGACCCTAGAGGTAATGCATGAGTACGTGTTATCAATAAACCATCTTGCAATTCCACTTACAATTCCATTAGTGGTGCAGCAGGCAGCTTGGTTGTTGCAACTTCCAACAAGCGCTGATAAAATCTTAGCAAGACGGACAGTGAATAAAGTAGTGTGATAACTTACGAACGCAAAGTCCGGGAAGCACGTTCACATTCAAGATGCCGTTAGTCAAGCTAGTGCAGCATGAGTTGGCTTGGGATGTAGTGCACTGTGAGGCATCGCTAGTGCCTGGTGCAGCGCTGGCAAGACCGATAGTCGCGAGGACAACAAGAATCTGAGAGAAGTTCATTGTGGTTGGTTATATCTTTGTCCGATAATAATGTGAGATTGTATAGGATGCAGGCAATTTCTTGGGATGATAGAATGAATACAGTATGGAGTTCGCGGTCTTTGATGGTTTATATATCCCTTTCAACCTTGAATATTGTCCGAATGTAAATATGTCACTTGGCCTGGTATATCAGGTGTTCGTCCTAGTTTTGTCGATGTATTTGCATATTTGAGACATCGTATCAATGTAGTAGTATCATAGACCATCTAGACTGTCAGGGCAGGCGCCATGTGAGGGACAATGCGCAACAAATTAGCTCGGTGCAGCGCATAAGTGAGTTGGGTCTCGCAATGTGTCTTCTCAACTGACCCTTCTTCAACCCCACTGCCGGAGGATTTTGAGATTAGGAGTAGGGTCTAGATTGCTCTGAAAAGTCCTTCATGCAGGATGACCCCCAAAATGCTATTTGCGAATCCTACCCTGTGCTACCATCCGAATCTTAATCTACTGCAGCCGAATATCGACTAGCTCATTCCCCATTATGTTGCGGAGGGACCTAAAGGACAAAGATCTACAACAAGCGTGAATTAAAATGATTAGAATAATATAGGAAATATTCAGCAATGATTAATAACGTAGTAAAGATTCACATTTCATAATGTGGCTGGATACATATATGGCAAGTCTTCATCATTCAGTTCTGCTCCATAAAACCTTTCCTACCGGCCCATAGACAGTTCGTTAATCTCACCAAATACACAACCCCACTATACTCTCCGTGTGAGTCATGTCGAAAAGATTTTGGGGAAAAGCATTATGCGAGAACAAGATAAACAAACTTCGCTGCAGTTCAACCCCACTGTTGAAGAGCGGGGTGCGTCGTACCCCTTGCAGAAGGCCATAAAGGGTTACAACGGGCGATAGGATACGCCCGCTCATGGCGCGGATACTTAATGCCTTATCTCTGAGGCTTGTAATGTTAGCCCGTTTATAGATTTGATTGTTGTTAACCAACGCGCAGGCCGTTGGTTCTGTTCATGTGTGCAGCGCATACAATATACTCCTATACGGATAGGGGATAGCTTACGTTACTACTCTGTGTAAGCATGTCCTTCCTCCTACCTTCTGGTATAATGTCTGACTGACTTTCTCCTTGGGTGGTTCTGATCATTTCCACGTTGGAGTGTCACCTATGAGTCTATGAAGAGTTACTCATAGCCCCTCGCATCTCAACCCTCAAATTTTATTTCTTCAGCATCGTATGACTTCCTTAATCTGGTGGCGTCGGGTACTTTTTCCTTAATAGCATTCCACATTCGCATTCTACCCTTCTTTCAAGCAACAGACAGATGTAACTATCAGCATCATGCAAGGGATACTCGAGCTTTGCATAGCGGGTGAGAATGTGCCGTACAATCATGTTGTACCGCTTACGTACTAGAGCCCTGACATTCTTTTGACACAAATGATTCCTAAATCGCTGCGTTAGGACGAAATGGACCTTGCCCAAGAGGCGTTCCCAAATATATGACCGAACCGATCTGCAGCATTCAAATTATTTCTGAAGTGAGAATATCCCAACCATATTGCCACCACCCTTACTAAAAGCGGCCTTTGGTATTTCATGTAGATACTGACTTGCAGAAGCCCATGATACATCCTCTAGGAGAAGCGCTGGGTGTCTTGCGGGAGGACCCTTCAAAAGAAAAGATCTACAAAGATCTAAAAAGTAAGCAGTGAAAAGGGATTCCCCAGATGTGAGATAAGCATCGGGCAGGGATATCTCATAATGCACTAATATAAATTCAGGAAGAACAATTGTGGCTGTGGCAAAGCTAGGACGGGCTGATCATCTTCTGCCGATCAGGATGAGTTGGCACGGAGAACGGAAGTTCGGACACGGATACGGAGTAGGACCCAGCTAAAAGGCCGATCGTGCGGCGGCGGTACAGAAGGTCAAGCCCGCCCTGGTGGAGAACATGCATGGTGAGGATGCGCTGGACCGTGGGGGCCAGAACCTTTTTTTTTTCTATGCTCGGTTTCGGTTTCCTTGCCCTTTATAGCGTTCTCTTCGCAATTATGCTCCTTTCTTTCGTTTTTTATCTTTTCTTACCTTTCCTTTTTTCTTTTCCCCCGGGTAATATTTTTTTTCCAATTTACCTCTCAAAGGGGAATTGGTGATCTTATATTGTTTCATTAGCCTGAAGAGGAAGAGGTACCGAGGAATTTGGAGAGAAGGATTATGGAGGATTGGAGAAGTAAAGGGTCTAGGGAAGACGCCTTGCATGAACTAATTATCCGGTTAGTGGTAGGGTGTAAGCACTAATGTGGAGGAGTTGTAGAGGGTGGTCAATGAGGTATTAGGTATGATACCGCGGATTTAGAAGGATCCTAGTGAATAAGGGGCTTATATGCAAATAAATTCGTGGTGCTATGACTTTGTAGGTTCCTAGAGAGAGCATTGCATCCAGTGGCTTGGGGATTGAGATGGATATCTTGTTCTATTGTACATGTCTATGGGATGGTGGGGAAGGCTTTTGATATTTTGATCCTTCCGTTTAGGTATGGGCGTATCCCGTATTTATCCCTTCCTGGCGTGATGATATTTTACTGCCTATGTAGCAGTGGGATAATGAGCCTAGACAGGCTCTTTCAAAGCTCTGTCGAAACTTGGTGCATGTTGTGCGATAGAGGGAGGGGTTTGGGTTCCAGTGCTTTGTAGCGCTGGAATGAAGGCACCCAGTGCCTGTCTCGGTTGGTCTTGGGAAAGACGAGGGACATGATGACGTCCAGATGGTTGCATAGATGACTGAACCGCGCATGACTGTGTCCGTTAATAAAATTGACACGCGGCTTTGCTGCCGATCAGGCCACCCATAGTGGATCTCCGAAGGTGTGATAGATATGCTGCTAATGGCGGGAGAGCGTAAACTCATTCCGGCTGAGCAGCCTTACTGAAACACGAGGTAGCGTTTGCCTTTTTTCACTTGTCCCTGACCACCCACGACCAGACGACCGACGTTCTCGGTCTCCTCTGCATCGATATCCTCCCCTATGATTCCGTCCGTACGGTCCAGAATCGCAGTATCTTCCGTCCTAAAGCCACTCATGTTAGTCGCAGAATCCCACTAACCAGAAAGTAACTCACTTTGCGTTCCCAAGCAGCGGCATCTGAGCTCTCACATCCTTCCGCTCCGCAAGTTGCACCCCGATTCTCAGCATCGCAAATGCATCAAAGGACTCCGTCCAGGTGGGATGCAATCCCGCGTAGAAGGCCATGATCACCAATCCGACAAGATGCAGGCCTATTATGGTCGATAGAAATGCGATCGCCCATGGTCGTATCGCGAAGATCTCGACAGAGGTTCCGTCATCCTTGAAGAGGATACGGCGGTAGGCCTGCTCAGTTGAGGCGCGGCCCAGGTTGGCCTTGTTGGCAAAGAAGGTGCCCTGGGTAAAGACTGACGTTGTCTGGGGGTAGTCGTAGTTTGCAAAGAGCTGACCAAGCCAGGCAGCCAGGTCGTTGAAGTATGTGGAGTTGGTGTCTGATGCACAGGGCTTGAGGGTTGCGTATCGCCAGGAGGTAGTATCCTCAGTGTTAGTGTTTGACAGGTAAGTGAACGGAATGGGCTCGGAGCACTCGTCCAACGACAAGGAAGTGATGTTCGGTAGAGTCGGTGTCGAGTTAGCACGATTGGCGAAGAACGTGGACGGGCCGAAGAGGGCCTTGGTGGCTGTGAGCAAAGGCCCAAGAGCTGGCGAGCTGACAGGAGTGGGGTCGGGATAACCATATCTAAGCCAAGTGAGAAGATTATCACAACGAAACTGGGAAGCGCTACTGCCACACCAGCCAGGCTTTCCCCACCCTAGGCTTTGCTCAGGCCGCACCCTGCCACTTGAAGAGAAGAACCTTGTTTCCTAAAGTAGGTGACAGGGTATGGCATAAACGAAGCCTGGTATGGAGGCAGCCTGGCTGGTGTTGCGGTAGCGCCTCTCATAAAGATAACAGTGAGCCCTTACCCTAGAACATGTGAGTTATCTAAGGCTCGCACATCCATACTCTCCTCCTGGTCAACGATGACATTCTCTGGATCAAAACTAGTTGCAAGATCGAACGTCTCCAACAAGGGACCCGTCTGGTAGTTGTTCATGTAGTTAGGGAGCATGAAATACCCCGCGGTCGTATTCGCACGAATGCGCTGTGTCCAACTCGCTATCCGGGACCCGTTGGTGAGGAAGCTCATGGCGACTGAATTGAAGTGAATGTACGCTTCCTCGGCAATGTCCTGGCGGTTCCGGGTGAGGTTCCATGGGAAATTCTGCGAATCTCCCAGCGCGCACACCTTTACCTCCATCATGCCATCTGCAGAGCTCGGGACATTGTAGGAAGCATCCAGACTCGACAGGTTCGTAAGCGTCGACGCGGAGAAAGACCCTGGTCCACCGCAGCTGTCGGGATAGCTCTCTTCCGCTACCTCTTCCGAGGCAACGGACGTATTGAATCGAAGCGCATGATCGCTTATTATTCCCGTTGTGGCCGAGTTGACGGGGATGGAGACAAATGAACTGTTACCGCGGAGAGGATAGAACTGTGTAGCAATTCCGCCTTGGTTCGAGTTACTCACGCAAGAATATGCCCAGCTCATAGATGAATTGCAGACTGAATCGGGTGTCCGCCAGATATTTGGCTGAGAGTCGTACTGAGTAGCGTAGTTGATTAATGACCTAGTATCTCCAACCGTTTCGATGGACTTCACTTGAGACAATCCGGTGATGTCGGCGTCAGAAACCAGCGGAGTGACCTTGGAGGGTAGACTCTCGACCAAAATGGTCACCTCTGACACGAGCAACTGCTGCAACGGCCAATTTAGACCACCTATATGAGTTGGTCAGCAGCCTCTACACATCATCATTACCTCCCTTCCTTACCTAAAGCGCAGACGAGGAATGCATAATACAGGAGCGGACTGCCCAATCGCCGCCGACCCCCAGCAGAGAACAGTCGGGCAAGGATGAAGGGATTCCACCATCCTCGATCAGCTACCGCTAGCAATTTCCGGAGGCTGAATGCCCGTTTATTTCCAGCGGCCTGGCCATACACTATGGCGGTATGGGCGGCAATGAATGAAGAGAACGGGATGGTCAGCACCGCCATGACTGAGTTAACGACCCGGGCGGCCAATCTCCAGCGGCGTGTAGCAGCGATGACGGCTGCGGTGAGAGTTACTTTTGTCGCTTCTCTCTGGCTGCAGGAAAATGTCGCAGTCGCGTCAGAGTCGATGACACCCAGGACCGTCTGGGACGCGCAGGTTAGCTGTCGCGCGCTTTCCCATGTTGGCGTTGAATGGTGGTAGAGGAGAGGACGGTGGGTAAGGATGCACGTCACGGTCCATGAGAAGATGAGGAGGGAACAGTAAATTAAGACAATGGGGATTAGATGCTTCAAGCTGCGGGATAAGGAACGAGACGTTCTGTGCGAATAATCGGCTGACTTATCGTCATCGTTTAGTGTATGAAATGGAATATATTCCCCTCGTAGAGCAGTGTCACCCGACCCCATTTTGTAAAGTGACTGGCAGAGTCAACTACATAGGAGAAAAAAGTGAGATGGGGGATGAGCATGCAGGGTCTGTCTATTCTTATTTACTAGGGCCACCATGCTCACTGCCAGATCGAGTCTGGTGCATTGGAGCATAAACTTTGGCCAGGATGCGCGGTTGAGCCTCGCTCAGCCGGGTGGGTCACTCAGGGTCGGCTTGGCGAGGCTGTGGCTTAGCATATCTTAGCCTGACACCCTCGGAATTGCCGACGGATGTGACAAGTAGCGAGAACAGGCTGGAAGTGGAAAGGCCATTTGGTGCTATCTCCCCTTCCTATTTATCACTGGTAAACACTATAATAACCTTCCACCATCAGTAGATACACTTATGACGCATGCCTCCTTCCTAACTTTCTCACCTATCGCAGTCTGTGGAGTAGCGAAGATATCTCAGTCCTAGCCTACCCTCAGGATATCAACGGAATATACAATAGAGTTATTTGTTGAGAATGTACTCTTCGGGTAGGCGACCACAAGGAAACAGCTTAATTTGTGCATATGTATCTTAAAGTGCTATTTCCGGATATAGAAATCTGGCGCGGTTTCGAAATTGCGAGCCCTAGGCAATAGACCACGTGCAGGGACCATGAATTGTGTTTCCGCCTACGTAGATCCAGGAACTGTCACACCCACACTTTTTCCAGTCCCACCTTCTTCATACTTCCAAACTTCACCTTCAATATGCCCATAATAGACTGGATTTTTCGTCTGTTCCCACGATACTCACACGAAAAGCGGCTTTCCAACCTGGTAGTGCTACCTCGCGAACTATTACTCCACATCGGTAAACTCCTGACAACCGCTGACATTATCTGCCTCAGCCTATGCAGCCGAACACTTAATCTTTTCGCAACAAGCTTTTACGACTTCAAGCCACCCCAAGACAAGCCCTTAACACTTTCAGTCCTCACAAGACTGACCCGAGACCTCCCAAAAATGTTCTGCTGCCACTACTGCGCCAAGTTGCATCGTATCACTGACGTCCTCCATCCCGCACGCTCCATGGGTTTCCGTCATCGGTGCTCGGACCTGGGAGTTTGGCATAGAAAGTGTCCACAGCCGTCGATTAGATGGCTGATAGCTGTCCACTGTATGACCACCCTATATGACTTCCGTCACTGCCACCTGGTGGCTGTCCTACAAAATTACCATTCCGGCGGCCGATACGGGATCAACGCGGAGTCCTTGGCTTTCACCGAGGTGGTTGATTACCCTCAACAACCAGCAAGAACGACTTTATTATCAGTGGAAGGACGCGTCTGTACACCGGCTGGAGCTCGCCAAAGACCATCGCTAGTCCTGCAAATACAACAGTGGGTTCTCGTCCATGATCTACAGGTCTTCTCCGACAGGGGTCTCGATGTTGCTCTTTCAGTACTCCACAACTTCTTTATTTGCAACTGGTTGAGAGTGGGCCACGGGAGTATTCAAGATAAGATTCGACCTGCAAATCGGCAACGAAACATTTGCTGGAAGGAGGCACCACTCACAGAGATTATGCGATGCTTGCATTGTGGTGTGGAGTTTCAGATCGTCCTCCGAGACTGTGGGGAGGATGGGACAGCAGTGGCAATTACTAAATGGTTAGACCTTGGAGCCGGGACAGATATTGAAGATCCGAAATGGAAAAAGGCTAAACACGATAGAATCTATATACGATCGTGTCGAAGCTACGGCGAGCATAGGGGAGGTCCGTCGACTATTCCGTGAAAGCTCTGATCAAGAGTGACCCTACGCCGCGAAACAGGTCATACTTGATGAGAAGACGATACCGTTGGGCAATGTGGCGCTACTCGGAATCTATGTACTATCTATTCCATCGCTAGCTCTAAATCTATGTTAGCCAAGTACCCAGGCTAAATCGCTTTGTCATGTTAAAAGACTCAATGCTTCTTTTCTAATCTCTTCTCTGGTCCCATGAAAGATCCCCAAGTTGGGAAAGAACTTCGTTCCTGCCCAGAATGGAAACCACCCACAGCGAAGACCGACGACCATCTTCCTGAAGCCTTCCAGGTTCTTCTAAGCTTTCCTCTTCTTTCTTCACGGAACTCATTTGTTAACGTTCTAAGCTAATACTTCTGTACGTGTCCAAGCTTTCAACATCATGGGTTCTGTAGATATCATCTTTATATTGGGAACGCTGGGTACTTGGGTTGGGGCGTTCCGTCCTGACCTAGAAATCCTAGTGCGTTACATTGTTCGGCAATTCACTCCCACTTCACGCTCGTCCCAAGAGTGCATCGTCACGGCCGTCGAGTGTATTGACAACGATCAACGCTCCGAGCTGGACCTTTGCCGGGAGTTGTTGCTCCTGCAACAGCAGGAGATCAGTGGGTTGAAGGCACAAATTGACGATGTGTGTCGGTTGTAGGAGGCGATGCGTACCGACCTCAGCGAGCTGAAGACCAGACAGTTTCCCACCAGGACGTAAGGGCCTGGTAGTTGTTCCATACCTATGAAGACAACGAAAGATGAAACGTGAACAGAAAAAGTAAATCCCCGGCAAGGGTTGCGATCGGGACATGGACTTGAAGCTCCCTCGTGGATATTCACCTTCAAGTTCAATATAAGAATCGTACATCTATATAGTATAACAGATGTATCTAGAAGGCGTCATGGTTTACGAAGATTGTATGTAAACATGTCGTCTAGATGAAAATCAATTCTTTGAGTGTGTGTGGCAACCTGGCGTCCTTTGAGCGACTGAGGATTTCAAGGCCCGACCGAATACGCCCGTGAGTTCTTTGGCTCGAGAAGTTGTGACGACTATGGTGTAAAAAGTGTACATTTGACAGGAGGCCGTGAGTATAGCCTTCAAGGCATCCTGCAGCTTGTGCTCATCCCAATAAGCTCTACCTTAGCCCTCTTATCTCCATCACCATGCGCGGCATCGTGGATCACCAATCCCCATTGTGCCTCCACAAGCACCCTGTGCACCTGCGATGCGTGTTCGGTGCGGCGAAGTCAGCACCATGTTCACGGTGTAATCTCTATGTTTGAGGATATCCGTCATGTTGTCTTGCGAGGTGGAGAGGTTGAATAGGGTAGGGAGGAGGAATGAGACGATTTCCGCTAACCAGGATATCAGTATGCATGTGAATGAGTTGGATATAACACGTACCTAAGTTCCTATCTGCAGCAGTAAACTGCAGTAGATTTGAGCTACTTTCACCTTCCTTATGCGGTCTGATTTGGATTGGAGCAGCGTGTTGCTAGGGGGGTGGAAAGTTGGTTTGTGCGGATGAGGAGTCGCTAAGACGGTCGATATAGAATGGGTTGTTGACCGTATTGAGGTGGTGTGGGTTGACTAAGGGTGTCAACTCCACTATTACCAGATAAGCTTCAGATAAGGTTACGGAGGTCGCCACACATATCTATTCGAGGTATCTATCTATCCTCAAAATAGTATATAAAATGGCATGCTATCGTATCGATTAGGCGAGCGTTATTTGTCGACTTCTTCGGCACAGCGCACGTATTTCTCGCGTTGTGAAGGACTTACCAACAGTGGACTAGTGTACTATTTTTCACTAAATTGGTACTTATCAACATCCACCAGTCCAAATCTTCATCTGAAGAATTCTACAATGTCATATAGTAGAGCTCGACGCGTTCAGCATGAGTATTGTTGTATATACACGGCCTACATTTGTAAAGTCGTAAGACTGAATAAAAGCCGTTCGTTCTCCCGCTGTGTTTGTTTTTTTTTCCTTTTCTCTATCCTATACTTTCTCTACATCGCTGTTTCCATAGATAGAGGTTTCTCCTGAAGTTACAGATCGCAGACGATCGATATGGATGATAAAGTGACTTCTAGTTGGATAACCGCTGGTGCTCGGTCCTCACTATACCACACGAACCAGGACTGAGGGCTTATTATCGCTGGGAGCTATCGCTATGTACTTGGTCTGACAATGCTAAACTGTCATGATAATAATGTGTCGAGTAACGCAGGCTGGATACTGATAGAACCTCCCTAAGCCACTGGATAGTAGACAATAGTATCCAGTGTGCATGAAGTTGGCGATATGTTTCCATCTCATTCGTAGGTTTTTAGATCCATAAAACGCAGGGATACCCGATAGTGATGATAATAGAATTAGAATATGCAGATTAACGGGAAGGCAGAGCTCGGCTGCCAGCCCCGCCTCTTCCCCCCTCAATGCCCGACGTGGACAACATCGGCTCATCTTATGCGAATAAAAGCCTCCCTCATGCCACCTGAGTAAAAAGTAGAATCCCTTAATTCTGTAAATTCCACGGTCAAGCTGATCTGATTCCAATCGAGAAAATGACATTCGAAATATACATTCCCTCAACCCTGACCTTCCAGGACTACATCGCCGTCTGCCAATGTGCGCGCACATTTGCTGATGGGTACGATCGGAAGGTGAACACTGATCTTTATACGGCCTTCATCCTAGTAATCGCAATAGCATAGTAATAACCCTAAACTAATATTCATCGAACCTAGGACAAAACCCGCCTCCGCGCCGCCCTCGCCCCCTCCGTGATAGTCGACTACAACAAAGTCCTTCCCCACGTCACCCGCGAGACCTACGAAGCAGACCACTTCGTCGAGACATGGCTGAACCCAACCAACCTTGGGAACAAGGCTCTGGCGACGCAGCATCTCCTCGGAGCACCATACTTCAAGTTCGCATCGGAGGAAAAGATTGTCGTACAGTGGCAGCAACTAGCGAGCCATGGGCGGTGGGTTGACGGACAGGAAGAGACGCACCCGGTTAAGCGCAAGATTGACGAGACGTCGGATGGGAGAAGCTGGATGCAGCAGACTTATGTAAAGGTGGATGGGCAGTGGCGGATTCAGGTGCTTGAGCCGGAGGTTTTGTACCACACGGGGGATTTTCAGAGGATTAGACGGCCAGATGAGAAGGGTGAGGGGAAGGTTTAGGTTTGAGGTGGAGGGTGTTGGGGTCTGGGATGGTCGTGGTCGTGGTCGCTGTTATGGCGATGTGCTGTTATTGGGGGGTGATAGAGTATACAGCTCGCTGGAATTTAGGGCTTACTTATTTTCTACTGGTTAAGCTACTTGATCTCTTTGACGACGCTGTATGTGACTGATACTGTCGGAGGGATCAGACAGTGTCGGGTTGTGGGGATCTCGGGATGTGGGCTGTCGGATACACTTTGCACAAGAAACCCTAACGGCAAACTTGTATGCTGAAGAAGGCTATCGTTGCGAAAGTGGACTTCGTCTCGATAATGATACAAAGTTATTCTCAATTCCTTTTAAGAAAATGTAGCAAAGAATCCCTATGGTTAACAACAGTTTATGTTGAGAGTTTGCCAATGCTAAACGTCCCCAGTTCTATGGAACCCCTGAGCCAGGGATGCGTCACACGATCTAACAGCCCACATCGCATACCAATCCTCTGAGTTGTTGCAGCCCCCTGAATGCTGCGTATAGACTTCACGAGCAAGGTTCAATGAGAGAAAACAATAGCTCGGTAGAAAATCGATCGCTTGTGTCTCTGCCAGGCCGGCCCACGTCTGCACGATTTCGGCAGCCACCTGGCGGGCACGATGGACGAGACTTTCAGAATATGTCGGCGTCCGTGCCATCTTGCCATTGTAGAGGGCCAGTAGATATGTCAGATATAGTATGTATAGTGCGCCACGATGGACACACAGCGTAAACTCTTTAGATTGTCGTGAATGCTCGATCAAGGTCCATTGAGCTGAGTAGCGAACAGAGGCAGGTAGACTTTCCAGCCACCGTTTGAGTCTTGATTCGACGCTCGTGACTAGTGCTTGGTCGAGGTGCTGCATTTTCCATAGCAGAATAGCTGGCTTCATACCATCGTCCAGTGCATCACGCGTTTGACGGTCCAGGTCGACTGTGTAGAGAAGGCGGTACATGCAGCGGATAAGTTTCGACCGTTCGATAAGGATACCGCATAGTTGGCGTGGTATGGTGGCTCTGAAATGCTCTCGCTTGCTGGACCTTCACTTGTTGGACAAAGGTAGCGTTGATTATGGCTCGATCAAATACTGAAAACACGTCGGGAACAAACTGACAATTGAGACTAGGTGGTCGTTTTATTTGGAATGGAGCATCCAGAGCCAGGGAAATTGTGAGATCAGCGGTGTATAACGACCATACTAGTCGCTCACGAAGCGAAGATGAGATCGTGCAAAGGTACTCTGTGTTTTGGTTGACTGGCTCATCTGTTGGGTCCAGTAAGCCTGCGCCGATCGCGACAGAGAGAGCATGGCGAATCCAATATCGGGATTCTGAAAGACTAGCCTCGGACAGGTTTTCACGGATACTCAGCAAGATGAGTGTTTGGGTCATGACAATCGGATTGCGCTCGACCGAGAGATTGTATAACATCTGCGCGCGTCAATGATGTTACTTGAGAGGAGAATTTCTGGGGATGCATGCATGCACTCACTCTCGCCCTTTCGCGTATAACCCTCCCAATAGTATCTCGACTTGGGTGACCCGCTGCCTGTAGTTCCAGGGAATCCACGTATGAGCTCCCCGCATAGAGGACGGCTTGATACAGAAGTGGTTGAGGGAATTGACGGTCATCACTTTCTAGCAGCCTTTGAAAGATATTTGGTATCTCTAGAACAGGGACTAGGGGATGTACCCATCGCAGATATGACTGCAGAAGAAGGCCGCGTAAATCCTCGCTTGGGAGTAGTAGTGTCCCACTGGACTGAAGTTCTTCTCGATCCTTAAAGGCGATGGAAGTGAAAGCGCAGGCTTGAAACTCGCGACACGAGAGAGATTGAAGCATTTCAAATCCTATACCGATAGGAAAAGCCGGCGTGGGGTCCAGATTCAATGGTGAGGAAATGGGCGCGAAACCCGCCGTGCGCTGATGTTTATTTCTCTAAGTTGAGTTGGTGCGGTGGCATTTATACTTGCAGTAGGGAGAAATGGAAATCCACAAGACGGGGAATAGCGCAGCCACCTTATCTTTGCCACGTCGCAGGATTTAGTGCTTACTGTAAGCGTCTCATGCTCAGTATATTCTTACAGGTGGACCCCTGGTGTGGTGGATCATTCCTGGTCTTCGATGCTGATACCTAGGAAACCCTGGGAATTAGAGCCGCGGGATGAGCCGCGGGATGTGTTTCGGACGGACAGCAGGCTAAATTGCCCCATCAATCAGATGCTCCGGTTAGATACAATCCCCGCTAAGACAACGCCTATAATCTCCCTCTGTTTTGATCCACAGTCCCACCAGCCCAATGAGATCATCCCTCGGCCCTCAGAATGTGGCTATGTATAGCAGTATTTGACGCGATTTCATACTATCTTCTTATTGCACCATATAGATCATGATCGTGACATACTTGGCTATCATACACTTCCGTCGTTGGAGGCATAACAAGACAGGCAGTGATAACGTGAAACAAATCATACAATGGTAATCATTGTTTGTATTTGTAAGTCCAATCAACAGACATGTCTTAAATAAATAGAACCCTCGGTGTGCTACTTCGGGACTCATTTGTGCGACCTTCTCCGGGCCCGCACATAGAGATTGCTTGGCTTGATGGTTTGGAACATGGAATCATATTCGATCGGATCATTGCCTTCTCTAAAAAATTCATACCGATACACGAGCATGGCGATGAAGACTTTCACCTCGCGAGCAACGAAGTTTGTCGCCACGCACATGCGAGGTCCCATCGCAAATGGGACATAGGCTCCGCGGTGTCGATTCTTGACTCTCTCGGTATCCCATCTATCTGTGGAAAATTGAGTCGGATTGTCCCATATGGCCGGATTGTTGTGAAGATGATGGATTTCTGAGATAACCACGCCGTCTTTAGGAACTCGATACCCTCCGGGAAGAATAACATCTTTGCGTGCCGTTCTAGCGGGTTGGAAAGATGTAGTATGACGTCGCTGGGTTTCCTTGACGAACTTATCCAGATAGGATAGGTTTCCTATAAATTCGCCAGTCATTTCCGAGGTCTCCGTCATGTTATTGTCGATTAGCTCTTGCAAGAGCTTTTCCTGGACCCCTGAATACGTTACCAGACCGTAGATCAGCCAGGAAAGTAGAGAACTCGTCGTTACAAATCCTACCGTCAGTGCCACAATGAGCGCTGGGTTTCGGCTTTCATCGCTCAACTTGTTGCCTTTGCTATCTCTAGCACGGACAAGGTAGTCTGTGGGAGCTTATTAGACAGATAGTATGCAGTTCTAGCAAAGCTTAAATACCTGCTAAACTCTGAGTTTTCAAGCCCGCCTCCTGGATGGAGACATGCCCTTCCCCAATGGGAGCCTTCTTTACAGACCCCTCGACCAGAGACCCCACTAAATGCCACGTATCTCGCAGCCGTTTTGGATCACCGGAAGGTAACCATGTATACCAATCTCCCCATGATGTGACTTTATTGTTCAACCCTAAAAGCTTGACAATAGCCTTAGGGATATCATGAATGGGAGAATCGACCCTTTCAAAGTGCCTAAAATCAGCCCCAATGATAAGCTCCCCCACAAGCTGCGACGATAGTTTCAGCATGAAGCTATACGCATTCCATGCTTTGTTCGCCTGATCCATCTCGTCGGATATCGGAAAGGAATGCCGTACAACCTCTTCCATGCGAGGGGTATAGGCTGCGATTGCCTTAGGACTAAATGCGGGTACAATGAACTTATGTCCCTCTTTCCATTCCTTGGTGGCCGTGTTGGTGAGAAAGATTCCTGCGTGCGCGCTTTTCACCCCGTATAAAGGATGCGCGTGATTGATGTCTTTAGTGAAGAACTCAGTTTCGGCGAACGCATGGGCAGTTAGGACTGGGTCATTAGTGTGGTAAACTACCCGACCCATGACTGTTGTCTGGAAGATCGGCCCGTAAAGTTCGAAAAGACGTTGATGATTGCCAATATGGTCGGGGTATACCTCACAGTGACTCCCGAGTAGAGAAAGCCCCTTGGGTCCCGGAACATCATGGACTGTTTCGCCATCCACTAATATACCTATTGGCTGATTTACTGCGAGAATGTCTTCCGTGGAGCTAAGGTCCTCCCCATCGAGATGAAACGATATCCCTTGAGAAAGCTTGATTAGTGACATCAATTACTGTCTTGGGGCGCCGTCTCATTTGCATACCCTTTGGCTCTATAATTGCGAATTGGGATGCGACCTTCTCCCGTATGGCATGTATGTCAAGCTTGCTTCCCACTTCGATCATGCATACAGCCGAGTCGTATTGTCCGCGGAGATAGAATTGCTTTTCTGCCATTGCGTGGTTATCAAAGACTGGGGATTCGGGGAGTCCGGCAATCTATGATTTGGACTGCCATCAAATACTATTCGTCGCAGCCATTCTGTATATATGTATGCAATATCGGTCAATTCCCGATGATGCTCCATCGCTTATCTTGGACCCGGAGCGGATTATGAGAACACATGAATTGTGTGGCAGAATCGGCTAAAGTGGCGGCATTCATCTATTCAGATTACTGTAGAAGCCATGTTGATAAGCAAAAGATGAATGTCTTGGACTGTAGACTCGGGATTGTACGGGTCGAATCGTAGCTGACATGTGGAGGGCGAAGGATCAGATCGCACAATCTGACCTTCCTTAGCAGATGACACCAAGCCGCGATATGGTCAGATTAATGGAGGGAATGGAATCCTTTGGCTCTAGTACTTACAATCGAGGAGCGTCAGACTAACAAAGGCCATTCGAAACCAAAGATACCAGTTCGGCTTTCGATACTAACCATGTCTGAAATCTGCCACAGTGTAACTCCTTCCTTTGAAAAGATTGGAACATAGCTATACTCGACAGGCTCTATAACCATAGGTTATGGGTGAGCTGTTGAATAACTCTCTGAAGAAGGCATGGGAAATTCTCGTATAAAGCCCTTGGGCTTGCAAGGAAGGGACCCTTAGTGACCGGGGCGAAGGATCCTTACTAGCTTCAGCTACTGCATGCAAGCTGGCACCACAGGCTTGGTTATATTAACTCGGTTCACATATACGGCAGTTGTACTGTATCACACAGATCAACAATCATGTAGACTCGAGAGGGGACAAGGGGCAAATAGGACCAGAACATATTATAATCTGCTCTCGTCACTTGCATTGTATAACGTCTACAATTTGTCAACCTGCAATATATGACAGGCATTCTATATCTACCAGATTCAACATGCAATCCTATTCATCCGCCGAAGTAAAGGAGCAGGGCGCAGTAAAATCACTAATCATCATACATGGAAAAGGTAAGCGTAAACATCTGTCTCCATTCCCCCATTCCACAGGAACCTTTCGAGCAAATAGAATACTAAGATAATCAATTTGCAAATATGCAGTCTACGATGTGAGCAGCTACTTAGATGAGCATCCCGGAGGGAAAGACCTTCTGCTGGATGTAATTGGCACCGATGCGACAGAGCATTTCGTTCAGGCGGGGCATTCCGACGAGGCACAAGATACCCTCTCTAGTCTCGCAGTTGGCAGAGTCAAAGATTACCAACACAGAAATGATCAAGAGACAAAGAGTGCTCTATTCCAAATGGACAACAATGCCGCAGCAACACCCTCTCAGGTATCGTCGCGCCTTGCAATGGCCGTCTCTGGTATGGCCTTCTTGGCCTTGTGCCTGCGGCTCGTGATTCGTCATGCCAATATCGGCAGTACTTGGATTGATATCCCACTAGTGGGGATACCACTATTTACTCTCAACGTGCCGCCTACATTGTTGGTTTTCTCCGTTATTGCTTAGATGGTTTCTCTTGGGGCCACTACCTACTGTGTGTCGAGAGTAATCTATGTCGAATTTGGGTACGGGAAATATCCAGAAGTGATCCCCTCGAGTCGGAGGTTCTAGTCGGGAATGATGCATGAATCTTGATTGGTATTGGGCTACAGATAGACAACTAGGCAATGGATTTAAGCTTTTTAAAACGCTTCGTCTCAGTCTTGGATCTTCGTAGAGATTCCTTCAGCGTGTAAATGCGGGAGGGCTTGGAAGCTCGCTGGAAGAGATGTAATAGGAAATCGATCGTATCCTTAGATAGATAAATAATAAACAGTCAATAATTCTTGTGGTGACCAGCAATTTGCATTCGGATGATCTCAAGAGCTTCGACTAGTGGGTTTCACGGTTTGCGGTGATCTGTCAAGTGGAGAGGGTGCTAACAGGAGACGGTCTGAGCACTTGCCGATCCACTTGCCGGTCCGCCGGCCGATCCTCAGATCGGAGGCCCTGATTATCAAGCAGTGATCGGTAACCGGGCACCTGCTTTACTGGGCGGCTCCAAAATAGGTCACGCATACATTCGATATTTCACTAACTATATACACTTTCCGTCAGCGCTGACGCTGTCTGCTCCTAGAATTAGGAATTCTAGATACTTTATAATCGCGTAATATGTGTGCTCTTCTTCCTCTAGACACTCTCCAGTTTATCAAACTGGCGGCTGTAACAACTACACCACAGTAACTTCGGTCTTTTCCTCCTTTTCCAGCCCTGTGGATCTGCCTTCTTCAATTTCAAAATGGAAAAAGGCCCTGATGACGAAGATCGTGGCCGCGAAACAATAATTCTCGGGCCCCAGCCGGTTGACTCCCCATTGTCCGATGCATCCCCAGCCCCTCTGGCATATACCTATCCGGAAGGAGGACGCAGAGCTTGGTTAGCAGTTGCGGGTGCCTGGTGTTGCAACTTTTGTTCCTTTGGCTGGACTAGCAGCATTGGCGTTTTCCAAGCCTATCATTCAGAGCACCAGCTCTCCTCATATTCATCTTCTGCGGTGTCTTGGATTCCTTCAGCTAATCTTTTTATGTTGATTGTCCTCGCTCCTGTGTTTGGAAAGATATTCGACAACTATGGGCCCCGTTACGCTGTGATATTAGGCGCCTGCGCTCACATTCTGGGCCTGGTGTTCCTAAGCTTGAGCACGGAATATTACCAAATGTTCCTCTCACAGAGTATTCTATCCGGAATTGGTGCCTGCTCGCTATTTTATTCTGGAATGAACGCAGTTAGTACGTACTTCAAACGAAGAAAGGCTCTCGCTATTGGTATTGTGGCTAGCGGCTCATCGCTGGGCGGCGTTATCCTACCGTATGTTCTTTTTGCTACACGTACCGCAAATTCCTTACTCATTGAGAGTTGTCAATCGCTAATACTGGTATTCTGCAGAACCATGTTCGACTACCTGATAGCCGATGGAGTGAGCTTCGGTTGGACAATTCGTGCTATCGCATTGACGTTTCTTATCCTCCTCTTGTTCGCTAGCATCGCCACCACCTCGAATCTCAAGCATCAGCCGACGCCAGTGTCTTTGCGGTCCTTCGTGCGCCCGTTTAGGGAGGTCAAATTCGTCCTGTTGGCATTAGCTGCCTAATTCACTTTCTGGGGTGTATTCATTCCCATCAACTACATCGTCGTCTATGCGGAGAGTCTGGGAATGTCATTAGTCTTCTCAAACTACCAGCTTATCGCACTAAATGCCGCGAGGTATATAACGAATCCCCCCCTGGGCTTGTAAACGGAAACGCTAATAACAGTGAACAGCGTTCTGGCTCGTGTCGGATGTGGTTTCATCGGAGACCGATATGGCTGCTTCAACACGATCATCGTCAACGTCGCAATTGTCATTGTTTCAATATTCGTGCTTTGGTTTATTGATACCCTTGGAACGACTATGGCATTCAGTATCGTATTTGGATGGGGGTCTGGCTCTTTTATCTCTTTACTTCCTGCCTGTATTGCGAAGATTTCAGACATCCGGGAGATAGGTGTCCGAGTGGGCATGATCTACTTCGTTTCGGCCTTTGCCTGTCTAACAGGTAACCCAATTGGTGGTGCTTTGATTCAAGGAACCAACTATCGGTGGATGCAAGTCTTTGCGGTACTCGTGATCTTCGTGGGCATTGCATTCTTCGTTGCTCGGCGAATGGCACAAAGTCGTACGTTGATGAAGGTTGTGTGAGCAATCATGATTCGGTACTATTTGGGAGAATAGGATCACAGCAGTTACACTGCAAGGCAGGAAAATGGGGGAGAAAGGGGATTATAGACGGCATAGAATGTATGCCAGGTAGTAGGTACCTCTATGTAATATAGTACTTGCTGACATATAGTTACTAAGACATCATTAGTGATTTCTTTCCATTTCGCACAAGGGTCAGCTATGTTGAGGCGCGTGATTACTAGCAAAGCAACGAAACAGCGAAAGCAAGCAAACGAACGCGCAAAAAATGCAGCAAAAGTGTGAGTTGAATTAGTAGCTATCTAGGTGATCTAGTAAACAAAGCGAGAGGTCGTTTGTGGGCGGCCTGAGCGCCTGGCACGTGACTTCGCCTACTCCAGCAGATGCCTCGACAAGCTATAACAATCCGAGGCATACCAAACAACTAATAACCAACGATCTATCACTTTTATATGCCTCAAAGCGACCCTGAGAGCCCCTTCCCCTCTGGGTATATACTATATTTTCCTTGTCATAAGTAGTCAAGTAACCCACCTGTACTCGATTTCAAAGTAGGCCAAAATCCGGAACGGAACGGCCGGCATCACTATCCGAAAGATTGAGTAAGGCTATTATGATTCCGCACTAGATTTTCACAGGCATTCGGTATTCTCTCTGGTTTACAAAACGAGTGAGTTCTAGATTCATAATGGCAAGCTTCTAAACAGGTGGAATGATGTAACCTTGCTCCCTTGTGACCAATTATCACGGTTACTCGGCTGTAGCACCGAGTCCGGTAGCCCACACACGACGGGTTTAGGAGATAAGTGCGGAGATATCAGACCGGAACTGAAACCACGCTTCAAAAAATTCGAGTTGCTTATTCAATGATAAGCATGTACGTAATCTGCTACTAAATGGAATTCTATTCAATCGGGTATACACGTTTGGAAATAGTACTGCCACGGGAAATGATGACGTAACTGATAGTGGGAATAATTATGATTATAATGTCTGATAGTATGGTGAGTCTGGGATGAGTAGATCGAGAAAGCTGCTTCAGATATTGGATCGCTGATTCAGCGTTAAGGCGGACTGATTAGTCTGATACTTGATCCGTGATGGGACTAGAGTACCGGACTTCTTCGAACCAAACATATTTAGTAAACCCGCCGGGTGTGGGACCCGAACAAAGGTCAGTCGACCCAATACACGCCATTAGGCCACCAGTTGAACAGGGATGGACTCGACGTGTCATTTGTAATCGTATATAAATGAGCGTCTCACTCATATATAGAATCTCACCATAATTCCCAGTTTCCCTCTCTAAAAACAGGACATTGATATCCCCTTTCGCCACTATGACCGACTCAAAGATTGTATTCATCACGGGTGCCAACACCGGCATCGGGTATGAAACTGTCAGGGCATTACTGCAATCTGATAGAAGATATCTGATCCTCCTTGGTTCTCGTTCTTTAGCTAAGGGCAAGGCTGCAATCGAGACCTTGAAGACGGAAGTTCCGGACAGCACCAGCACCGTTCACCCAATTGTGATTGACGTTGTGAGCGATAATTCAATCGAAGCAGCTTTTGCAGGAGTTGAAGCAAGGTGGGGACGGGTTGATACTCTCATCAACAATGCCGGTAGGTAGCCAGACACCTTCTCTCATCCGCTCAGTTCAGTCCATCATCGCCATTCTAGGAAGCTGAGAGACTTTCATCTACTAGGGGCAGAGTTCAGCTGGGAGTTCAAGGCCGGCAAACTCACTCGACGAGAACTCATGAACAAGACTTTCGACGTCAACGTCTCGGGCGCCTACATCGTGACTGAGACATTCATGCCGTTGCTGTTGAGGTCGAGTGATGCACGCATAATATTCATCTCTAGTGGACAAGCCAGTTTGACAGCATTCAGTAACGAGACGATGCGTCTTCCTCCACTGCCAGCCGCTGGTTGGCCCAAAGAGATGGCACATGATGCGACAGCATATCGCTCGGCCAAATCTGCACTTAACATGATGATGTTGAACATTTCTCGCATGCTGAGGAATGATAAGGTGAAAGTTTGGGGTGTATCCCCAGGGCTTCTGAAGACAGGGTTAGGAAACATGGACCGTGCAATGGTGGAGAAGATGGGAGCCAAAGATCCTAGTGTTGGTGGCATTTTCATTAAGGATGTAGTCGAAGGAGTGAAAGATGAAGATGTTGAGAAGGTTGTTCATGCGGAAGGACATGTTCAGGACTGGTAAATGGGGACAGCTTGTTGCATGTGTATTGTTCGAACAACATAATGGATTCCAGTGCCTCCTCAGTATACCCATACTCATAGCTACAGTCGAAAATTCTGAAAAGAAGGGCAGAAGGATTTCGATGATTATCACGACCGCTGGGTTCTGATTTACTGAGTTGAAAAATGGCCTTTGACAGTAACTATAAATGGAAATATAAGCGATATGGGGTAGTTTTACCATTCCGGTTTCAGGCAGTTGAGGGACTTTTAGTACACATGGGGCGAATCTGGATTTCTGTTCAGCCTGAGCTTTTCCGTACTCATTAACTGAACCTTTTTCTTCCGTCAACGATGCTACGCATAGTGGAAGTAGGCGTAACTGGCCTTGTAGTAAGATCTCCCAAAGAATACCCCTATCCGTACTGTGCACACTCAAACTGGATGACCAGGGATCTCACATCCTGACTACTCTCCTTGCACAACCCTCCATCTCAACAGTCCACGCCTACACCCGCAAAGACATACCAGCAGCAAACCCCAAACTCACAGCCATCCATAACAAGGATTCAACCACATGGTCTTCACTATTCCCCAACAACACACACATATTTTTCTCAGCGCTAGGGACAACGCTTGCCCAAGCCGGAAGCTTGGAAAACCAACGAAAAATCGACCTCAACCTTAACTTGGAACTAGCTCAAGCTGCAAAGAACGCAGGAGTGGAAACATATGTCCTCATCTCATCAGGCCAGCCTAATGTGAATAGCCGACTAGCATTTCTGCGTATGAAAGGCGAGCTAGTTGAAGCAGTCAAGAACTTGGGTTTCAAGCATACTATTATCTTACATCCTGGCCTCATTGTGGGCGACAGGCGGGATAGTCGACCAATGGAGGCTGTTGTCAGGGGGATTGCGAGTTACCTGGGGAAGTTCCAAAATGGAGCTCTCATGCACCCTTGGGCACAGCATGCTGAAATAATCGCGGGAGTGGCTGTGAGTGCAGGGTTGCAGGCTGCGGTTGGTAAGAGGGAACCAGGGGTGTGGGCTTTGCAGCAAGCGGACATTGTTCGGCTGGGATTTACGGAATGGAATGAACCAGTTGAGCGTGGAGAGGGGCAGATCAGTGCTTGAAATCTCGGTAGATTGAGGTGTAGCATGCAGATTTCATCCATCAACTTTGGTGCGTCTCTCTGTGGCATTGAGTGTGCGTAATTGAGCACTCGATGCGACTTTACTTCTTCGCCGACCTCCTCCATACGCCGAGACGTGGTTTCAGATTCCACAAAATGTCTTTGTATTACTACGGGCCTGTGAGTAAATGTGAAATCCTCACGAGCCTATGAGAAGCAAATTCAATACGCATTGACTGTCATCTACCGAGCCCACTAGTTGACACTCAATCACCGGCTATAAAGCAACTCCGTGATCCGAAGAAATACGTGTGGATCGCGGTGAAAGTTTGGTCGATCTTACTCGATCGTCGGTGTAGCGCTGATTCATTGGACCCACTTACTTGGTTCTTCCCACTAATTCGATTGGCCTGCAAACTTGTAGATCGAATACGCTGAATCATTACCCAGTCCACCCAACCTAGGACACAGGGGTAGCCCTCTATTTAGATCTAAAAGGTGTCTTAATAGTTTCGGAAGGGTCTGCCTTAAATCCGAACTCGATTCAACCCATTTGCCATCCGGTATCCCGACGTCCCGAGAAACCCGACCCGGGGTAACGGACTTTGTGTCCGTTACCTTCTCGTTACATATAAGTATTCCTCTAAATGAAAGCAAATGGTCATCTCTATCACCACGAATACTAGTACCAATTTATCAATATTATCAAGCAAATCCGCTTCTTTCGCATCATACCCCAGATTTCCTAACCTACCATGTCTAGCACAACCACCTCTTCCTCAAGAAGAATCATCCTAGGTCTCATGACCCTAGGCCCCGACGCCACCACTGCGCGCGCATCACCTCACTCGACGGATTGGTATCATGAACTCTACACTGCCCATCTCTACGACGTCGGCCGCCAGAAAGCATAAACACACGAAGCGCAATGGAAAGAACGCGGTCTCTCAATGGCTTCCCAATGGTACCCCGTCGGACATGGCATGCACCATCCTAATATCCTAGAGGCAGAATTGGATGAATCCCTAATTGGGCTAGGAACAGACTGTCTTGACATCTCAACCTTCACGGGCCGGATCACAGCAGAAACGCCCCAAGCTGCAGATAAGCTGTACCGCACGGGCAAGCTCAGCAACTCGGGCTTAGCAATTTTTAGTTTGTGCGGAACCGTCAATACAGTAAGTGAGATGGATCATTGAATAAGGACTATAGATGAATTCCAGACCCAGACAGTGTCCTCCCATATTCTAATTCCTCAAGGACAACTTGCACATCAGCGCAGGCTTCTCCCACAAAGTGAAAGTCTTCTGATTCGACCATTGGCGACTATCCTCGCAAAGCTCCAGATCAAAGTTCCACAACAGACGAGTAATAATGACTCGCATTTCCGCAAAAGCCAGATTCCTTCCGATGCAGTTCCTCGGCCCAGTAGAGAATGGTTGGAGCACTTCTCTGTTATCAGAGTAGAATGGTGAAGATGGGTCTGTTTTGGCTTCTGGTAGCCACCGCTCGGGAAGATAACATTCAGGTGCATGAAAGTTACTGGCTGACTTGTAAGCAGCGAGCGGATGCACGTAGACTCTGGTCTATATGCGAGAAGATATTAGTATTCCGTATTCATTGTGGATGTGTCCTTCCAAGGTTATCCTAGTTTACTCACGCCAGAAAGGATTTCATAGCCCGAGATGAGTGTCGGCTCGATAGTCATGCGGGTGAGCCCAGTCGGAACCGGAGGATACAAGCGAAACGCTTCATCGATGCAGGCTTGCAAATAAGGAAGCTTCGCAGCCACGAGGCTGGCGGTAATATCGGTCTCGGACTTCATGGTGGAACGAACTTCGGTGGTCACTTTTTCAAGCGCGTCGGGGGTCTTTAGCAGCCAGTATGTGATGCCGCAAAGCAGTGTGGCAGTTGTCTCACTGCCAGCAATGATAAGCACATTCGCATTGGCCACGATCTCTTCGTGAGTTAGGTCATCTTTTGTGTCGTGATTTCGCAACATCGAATCCATAAAGTCTCCGCGGTCATACTTCGATGCATTGTCGAGTCTCTTCTGGACAGTTATTCTAGTGTGTGCCTGTTGGCGCTTTCGTGCATTCAGGAGTGATTTTGGCATAACGAGAGCTAGCAACTTGAAGATTGTGGGGTATGCATCCCTTAACTTGATGAACGGTAAGAGCTTAATAAACTGGAAGACCGTTGCAACCCAATAGTGATACTGAGAGCTTTCAAGACCGCCAAAGGGTTCTCCGAAAGCCAGATCACCAATAATGTCGAAGGTGGTCAGATTGTACCACTTGACCATATCAGCTGGGAGCTGTGACTCTGCGATACCCCTTAACCTGGTAATTAATTTGTCGACGTAGCTATTTATGAGAGGCTCCTGGGCCTGTAAGCCCTTGGAGGAAAAGGCGTGTGATAGCGCTTTGCGGAAGCGACTGTGGTCTGCTGTGTTGGAGCTAATTATGTCCTTCGGGTTGGCCGCGGAGCTGGTTACTTTGGGTAGTTCACGGTGGCCATGTCCGTAGATCTTGTTCCACGCTTCTGTGGTGATGAAAGAGACTTCGTTGTGGGTGACGCGTACCACAGGGCCATACTCTTCATGAAAGCGATGTATGTCAGCATCTAATCGCCCTCGGACTGCTGAAACGTGTCGGAAGAGTGGTAGGATGATCCATGATTTAGGTCCAGGAATGTGTCGCAAGGGATGGAGATATAGAGTGTGTATTATGCTAAGTAGCGAGTAAAGGAGATATATGCAAGGGGCGATAGCTAGTGTAAGAGGGTCCAACATGATGCTGGTGGTGGTGTAGTCAACGATTGATGATCAGGTTCGATACTGAGGTGTAAGATAGGTTCCTACGATATTAATATAAGTCCCCCTTCCCCGCATCATGCCGGTGGACTCAGCCTCAAACCTAGCTACCGACTGCAGATAAGCAGTTGACCAGTTAACTTATGGAGAGGATAAGCGACGCTGAATCAGCACACCACATTTACCCGTCAACTGCGACCAACCGGAGATGGACACACGGCAGCCTCAGAAATTAGGTTGAAGGTGTCAGACAAGCTAGATAAACAACTCAGTCGGACAGCTCACAGAGGAGCTCATTCAGTACCAAGATTTCTCTAACCACAGGCACGAAATTCGAACTCGCCGAGTGGGATGACGAAGGAAGACATGCATCTTGGGAAAGATACCGACAGCGCTTACGCATCAGCCCGATGGACCAATTTATTTATCCGAGCAGACCTGTCATACAAGCTGCAGGAGATGGAGATCACAGACCACATCCCAATCAGGCGCGAACAACGATCCCGTTTCTCGTAAGCACTAGTGAGGCTTCTACGCATGAAGCACCGGGGAATATTCGGGCACCCCCCATTCAACCGCAAGACGCGGAATGCCTCGCAGTTGGTTGGTTAGCATATAACTACAGCAAATGGCGCGTGTTTCCGAGTCCCGCGACGTTTACGTGTCTCGCAAGCTTCCAGCACCCAACTATGGCTCAACTGCAGCATGGCCATCCCGTCGGTCTTGATTTTATTCCCTGGCCGCAGCTGCGTTCGCATCCAGGTCAGAGCTGGCACAAATATGATTATATGAAATTGACACGTTATTTGAGCTGCTGCATGAAAGTGCGGTAGCCTTTGGGGGGGGGGATCTTGCGCGTGATGAGCGCGATGACTTGCAAATCTGTCAGGGATTCCTTAGGTTTTCACCAAGGAAACTGGATGGGGTTTGACATCAGAGTTCATGGCAAAGTATCCGGAGCTACTGGAGGGCATGGATGTTGAAGCTGTGCGGTTCCAAATTGCGGTGGGACAGCCCTGCTGATCACCGCCCCTTGGGGTATAAGATGCAGAGACAACTCATAAGGACGCCTGTCAGGCCATAATAATACCCATTCATCGAGTCGCCAACATGATCTCTGGCATAATAGGAATGTGACCCTTTCAATATATAACATTCCCCGTAGCCCATACCACGGCATGTTTGATATACTTATTCGCCTCCAACATTTCTGCTATGACTGTGAACGAAAGGCTACTGGAACAGACTTGGCTCTCGAATAAGCCTAATACTACCTGAACTATCTGTGAAGGCTTAGGATATAGTACGACCGCTACCGGTTAGTAATCAACAATGGGGTTTGCCATACTGGAGTACGGGCGATGGTAGAATTCGGAAAACTTTTCCGTTCCGCCACATGGCTACGCGCGCAAAGAATGAGTATCATCCCGTCAATTTTTCAGGTTTATGATTTTCCTCTAAATTATCTCGTCTGCCTAATAGAATCATCCAGATTTAGAAGCATTCTAGAAAATTTCTCGATTTGTGAGTCATTACTGATGTCATTAGCGTCTGTCGGGCAAACATGATCATCGCCCTAACGATCTCAGCTACGCCCCGTGGCTGGGGATTTCTATATCTGAAACATCTTGCTTTATGCCACTTCCAGTGGTTTCCCGATGTATTTATTATCTCCTTCGGTGTTGAATCTGACTTCCATTGACCGCTCGGTTCTCATCTTTCTCCCTTCATTGGAATTTGTCTTTCAATGTTGACACATTACCGTCACGGATCCTCCGCTTGTCCTTAATCCTCATAAACTCCACCGCCAAGGCCAGCCAGATCAATACCCGCAGCTTCTCCACACACCGTAAATATCACCCAATACCCAGCGACAGCAAGTCAACGTTGTATGACCTACCCCCGAACCAGTAACAATGGGAGGCCTCCAGTTCCCACCCGGTATCGACGCAGACGATATGATCGGGCACGGAAAAAGCGGAATAGCAGCCCTAGACCCTATAACAAAGCACGTCATAAAATTCCCATACAACACAGACGAGGGAGGGGCTGAATGCGCTCACGAGAAGGAAATATATGAGCGCTTAGAGCGCTCACCACTCCCGAGACCATCATCCCTCCTAAAGTACTACGGCTCTACAGAGCACGGAATCCTCCTGGAACACGCAAAGCACGGTACGTTGCGGAAATACTCATACGGTTTCGATTACGGGATCCCACCCCCTATGATTCTCCGCTTTGCGAAGCAAGCAGCGGAGGCATTGCAGTTCATTCATGACAATGGGATAGTTCATGGTGATGTTGATTGTGTGAGCTTTTATGTGGACGAGTTACTGGATGTGAAGGTCGGTGATTTCACTCGATCAACCGACGCTACGCCACAGGCTGTGAAGCAGGATATTTCGGATTTCAGCACGGCGATTTATTATCTGGCAACCAGTCAGTATCCTTATCCAGGGATGACAGACAAGCAAATCGAGGAGCGATTTCAGAGGAAGGAGTTTCCGGATCTTACGGATGTGCAGTTGAAGGGAATTATTCATCCGTGCTGGGCGGGTCATTATGCGAGCTTTGAGGAGGTTTTGGTGGATGTGAAGGAGCATATTCGGCTTCTTTGAGGGTGTTAAATTTCTTTGCTGCTATTTTGGCGATAGCTTCATTTCGTTGTATGGGGTTTATAAATGCAGAATAGCGATCTTGCTGTTGTCAGGTACCCTAGAATATCTGTAAAAATACAAAGGTCTACATAAAATGCAGGTACAATCACGGGAGAGAACATAGAATAGACGTTGACATAGACGAGGTCACGAGGGGCCAATCTATGCATGACGTTTGGGCCTACTATCCCAGATATCAATCTGTGTCATGGAACAATGTCTCTGTTTGCTGCACAGTTCGAGGCCCTAGGATCTGGAAATATTGGCACCTATGATTCGTAAGAACGAACACATGCCACAGGCTCTGATAAAAATCTGCATGAGTCAGAATGTTGATGAAAATTCCTGATTATCGCTTTCTCCTGAGCATCTGAAACCCCATCAACGTAGTTCTGGGTATTCATTAAGTCACCAGCTAAACCGTTTTGTAGAAGACATATTTATGATGCTTAGGATAGTGCAGATCAAGGGGCTGGCCCGTGGACTAACGCGTGAAAGTGTCCAATATATAGTATTCTAGCCCTGCCGCATACTAATTTGTGAAGTCTCGCGTTATGCATATTTTACCTACGCGTAAATACATGGAAGACCAAACTTGGAGAGATGATTCAGTTTATTCTTGCGAGATTACCGCGTCGTAATAGCCTTTTGTGTTTGATTGGCATTAGTGCATGACTAGCATGTCCACTATCTCCGACGGCGCGTTCGGCAAGCAGCTGAACGGAGCGGAAGGCAGCCCTCGACATTAGTGCAGCATCGGGCGCAAAAATTGTTACCAACCAGGGATAAGATCCACAACCACTGAGTCGTATTAGCTCCATTATTGGTCACAATCAGAGGACAGAAAACGCATCACTTCGCGGCCCAAATATTTGTCGCTGTAGCTACCCCGCCTCGGAGCGTCTTCGTGAAAGCTCAAGGCTAAGAGATGAAGCCGGTCAAAATTAATGAAATCTGCACAATCAAACAACAGGCTGCTATAATATACTTATTTATTTCCTCGTGCGATAGAAGGGGCGACATGAAACAAAATCATGTAAGATTATTTTCCTCAATTCATTAAATATTCCTGATAACCCTCTGCGACATACTGATTACACAAAGGACGGTCTATACACCTGCCCAAAGAAGGGTGGCAACATCTGATGGATATTGAGCTCAAGATGAGTGCTTTTCTTGAGTGATGAGCTAGATGGCTAACAGCCATAATGTCTTGAGCAGTAGCATGCGATTGAGTGCTCTCTGGCTGGTTGGAACTAAGGTGTGGAAAGGGCATGATTGGCCATGTTGAATGCAAGTCAGCCGCACAGAAGACCACACTAAGGATCCACGAACAGGAACACGTCATAAATCGACAAGGGTATACGCGCTGAGATATCGTTCGTAGTGCTAGCTGAAAGAAGCAAAGGTGGCACCGCGTCTGTATTTAATTTCACCGCGATGGCTCTTTCCTCCCCAAACGTACCCTCATTCTTTCTCGCCTTTATCGTCTGCATTCCCGAAAAGTGCCTCAAATGGGTCAACCCAAGTGGCTCGTGTGTCTCAAATCACGATTCAGTGGGAAAGGCAAAAGCAAAAACAAAGGATCGCTGGGAAATGACACCTCTCAAGCATCAGCATCAACTCCCCTCGTGGAGTCTTATCAGTCCCTCGGCGAAGCCACAAAGGAAGTGAGGAGCTCACAGTCTAATCGCTATAGCTCCGAATATGGACCGAGTGAAATCAAGTCAAAGGAGCAGACGAATCCTATATCCCCCGTTGTTGATGGACAGGAGATACCAGATGTAGGAGACATTTGGGAAGAGGCATACGGTCGCATTCGCAATAACAAGGTCTTGGAGAAACTTGTGATTGAATATGAGAATATAGTCCGCTCAAAACTCCCGTCGGCCACAACGGACCCTGACTGCGGCGTTGTCGACAACAATCCGATGCCCCTTACGCGTCAACTAGCCGTTCTAGACGACAAGAGTCGCCAGAAATTGATGGATGAATTGGTCAAGGAAAGCAGCAATAATGCAGCAGATATCAAAGCATTCAATACCTTCTCGAAAGTATTCAACTCGACCAAGGATGGAATATCGAGCATGCTGGCTGTTTACCCACCTGCCTCTATTGCCTGGACAGGGGTCTGTTTAGTATTGACTCCGGTAGGTTAATCTGGATCATCGATATCGCTCCAAACATGAGGACTGAGAGAACAAAGCTTGTCAAATACAGTGATCAAGTTAATGCGAGCCATAATGGCCTCCTGTATATTATCGCGAAGCTTCCATGGTATGCGCACTTGGTCGAGCTTCTGAGATCTGAAATATGGCAGTCTCCCCAGCAGTTCCGGCAGTCCAAGGCCCCTCTCAAAGAGGCAATCATAGAGCTATACAGGCTCATCATTGAATTTCAGATCTTGACTCTGCAAGAATGCCATCACAAGTTCAGAACTCTTTCCAAGACCTTCGTGGGGCTGGGCTCATCCGCGGAGGATAGACTGACTCAGATCAAAGAAGCTGAGAGCGAGGTGCAGACGTATATGGAAATCGATTTCAGGACACAAGTGCTGGACACACTCAAAGGCATCAAATCAACTTCAGCCCAAATGAAGACCGGCTTGGCATCAGAACTCAACAGGCAGTTTGCGTTGAGGCAACAGTCAAAGCTAATCACAAAGTTTAGGCTAGACGAAGCCCATCTGGATATTGATCAGTATCAAGCCTACTATGAGGATATCAGCAATCCTTCAAGTGGAACAACCGAAGGCTTCCGTGAGCACAGAATATATCAAGAATGGGAATCCGGATCAACTCGTTCTCTGCTTGTGGTGGCCAACCCTGGTACTGGAAAGTCGGTGCTGACCAAATCTCTTCATGAGTCACTTTCAAGACCAGGTGGACCTGCGGTTTGTTCATTCTTCTTCAAGGACCGCGGTGGTCAGCAAAATAACATGAACGTCGCTCTCTGCCACATTATGTATCAATTGTTCCAGAATCGTCCGGACTGGATTGTCCACGTGGTGGATGATATTCAGAACAAGGACCCGGGTGACATACGATCAAACTTCCGTTTTCTATGGGAGCTTCTTCATAAGGTCCTCGTTAAAGTTGAACCGGATAGCATTGTTCTTCTGCTTGACGCCTTGGATGAAAGTGAGCCTGGCTCAAGGGAAAAGTTTATTCAGCACTTGCACGGTTTCGATAGCCCAGCTCTGAAGCTCTTCTGCACTGCCCGTCCACTGAGCGACATCATTGACGACTTTCACCCCGTGATGGATTTTATTTTGGACCTCGATCAAGATGCGCAATGTCGGGAGTTTCTTTCAAGGGATATTCAATGTGTTGCGAGTCAACGTCTGGAGAGGTTCATGCAGAAACGGAAGATCGAAAATGAGTCTGTTTGTTTACAGCTCCGAGAAATGCTCAGAAAGCGCGTTGAAGGAGATCGGACATATCTATTTGTCAAATTGCTTTTCGATGTTTTGGATAAGAAGAAGTTGAGTATGACAAGATCGCTGAGGGCATGGGTCAAAGAATTCGAGAATATTCCAGAGACAGTCTTTGACGCGTATACCGAGCTACTGGACGCAATAGATGAAGCAGATCGTGAAGCGGTGAAAGCTATGTTGAAGATTGTCTTGGCCGCACAGAGACCTTTGACCGTTCAGGAAATGGAAATTGCCTTGAAGGTTGGTATGGATGACGAGGCCTTTGAGCGTGGAGACGAGTTCAACCCACTTCTATTCAAAGCGACCATGTTGGAACGATGTCATTTCTTGCTGGTGACATACAATGACCGTATCTACTTTATTCACCAAACTGTTAAGGACTATCTTCTATCGGAACAAGAAAGCCAAGTGAAACCGAAGAAGGACACAAGACCCACCTGGCTACAATCGATCACCACCGTTTCCTGCCATGAAACCATACTCAACAGTTGCATGCGCTATATTTCCGCCCCATTCAATCAACGACCGGAGATAATCCCTGTTGAAGACTTCTTCTATCTTCCTCTATATGAGCAGCTTGAGCATCAACAATGGTATTGGGACACGTTTCCGTTTGGGGAATATGCGTTTTGCCAGTGGCTTGTTCATCTGCATGAAATAAGAACTAAAGAGGGGAAAGGTCCAGAAACTCTTATTGAAATGCTCCCAAGACTCCAGGAGAAATATTATAAATTATCCTTCGATGTCGTATTGCCAATGCTCTGTTGCTCTGGCTTTACGTCTGAAGCGGAGGCGAGGCTCTTCCAGAACGTGGTACAGCTAGGGAGTAGAAACATGACAGAGGCTCTCAACAACATGTCCCAAGGCCTAATCTTAAGGTCTACTAAATTCAACTCACATGCAGATCTTACTTGCGCGATAGAAATCACCGCCAGCGTTGTCGAGCAAACGCCAGAAGCAGATGCCAGGCTAGGTAGGATGCTTATTAACCTAAGCCGAGCACACATTCTCGAGCAAGACCATTATAATTACGAAAGCTCAGACTTGAACACTGGCTTAGAGGTCGCCGAGAGAGCGCTGCAAGTAACACCAATTGGCAGCATTGACCGAGCTAGAGCATTGCATGTGCACGCTAATTGGGCACACTGGAACGAGGACCTCGATCAGGCAATTGAAGATACTGAGAACGCCTTGACTCATACCCCTGACCTGAGTAAAGCAGATAAACAGCTATTTTATCACTCCTTGGCCATGTGGTTGGGATACCGATTTCAAAGGGCGGAGCAGCCCCAAGACGATGACTTACGCAGGGCTGTGGAATGTGCGCAGAGAGCTATACATGGCATGTCAAAGAAGAATCCAAGATACGCTAATGCGCTTCACACATTGACTTTTTGGTTGAAGGCGACTGCTTCAAAGTATCCTGACAAGCCAGAATATTTACGTCAGGCAATTGAGGTGGCTGAAGAGGCAAATGGACTTAGGCTACCCACTGAAGCCTCTAGTCATATGTATCTCCGTGAGCTGTCTGGATGTTTGCTCATGCGCTATGAGCGCGAGCGTAACATGAAGGATCTCGAAGATGCTCGTGAGCTTATAGAGGAGGGTTTGCAAACGACTATAGAAACATTTTCCTTGTATCGCGAATTCATCAATCTCATGGAAGTAGTGAACGAGTTTGAAGAGGAAGTACAAATGGGGAAAATATAGATATAAATTTCTCGAATCTCAATTCTTGAATGGTATATCGCATTTAAATTTTAAGTCGCTGCCACTAAGGTGTATGGAGTATTTATTTTGCTCTTCTTCTTCCGTTCATAGTTCTCATAAATTGCACTGATCCCTATACGAACTCTTTGCTTTAGTCGCAGCCGCTCTATAATGCGACTGCTTATGTGCATTAGCAGCCTAATGGTTCATCCACTTCTGACTCCCTTCAATCTATTGGCCTAGAACTCGCATGAGGCTACTATACGCCCAATCTTATTTTCGGGTTTTTTTTTTTTTTTTTTTTTTTTTTTTTGGGGGGGGGGGTAGACATTTTCACTAACACTGTCCATTGAACCATTGATAGTACGTAGCAATTTTTGCAAAATATGAATAATCAGAATAGAACAATGAGACTTTGGTCCACTTCCCAGTTTTTAGAAGGCAGGGAGCTGCTGTAGCTCCAAATGAATTCCAATACCTCCCATGGTGCAATAAACATGTAACGCCTATGGAGAAGAAGAGAAACGTGAAGAATGGTATTTGGGCTCAGATATGAAACGCCCAATATGCTGTCACTCTTCAATTCTCCTTTACGCCTATGCGAAGGCAACTCTCCCTTGTCTATGGCTTCCCCACCTCCAGAACAGTAAGCCCATATTGCTTCATTGTTTGTACATTAAATGACCCAGGAGGCCCCAAGAACAGCCTTGGTTCTCGCATCTGAGCAACAATATACTTCCAATCCACACTGTTTCCTACAAACTCATCCCAGTCAGTATGCAACACAATCACGCTGCATCCCTCACACGCTGCCTCAGTGCTGTCTACCACAGCAGTATTCACATGAGCCGCACCACACTGTAACATCAAAGACTTTTCAATACGTTGCCTCGGGACGTACGGATCAAAGATATTGACGCGTAATCCACGGCCAACCAAATCTCGAACAAGCTTAATCGCAGTGGTATTTCGAATGTCCGTCGTGTTTTTCTTGAAAGAGAAACCAAGAATAGCTGCCTTCGTTTTCGTATCTGGGACAATAGGAGGCAAAAATGACATTATCCGTCTCGTGATGCGTGCGGATTGGGAGTCATTAATCTGAATCACTCCCCGCCAGTACTCGGCCACGTCGTCGAGTCCTAGCTCACGGGCTAGATAAATCAAGCAGCAGACATCTTTGCGCAGGCAAGAACCGCCGAATCCGAATCCGGCTCGCAGACACTGCGGTCCGATTCGTGGGTCTAGTCCAGCAATTCGAGAGAGCTCGGTGATGCTTGCGCCGGTCGCTTCGCAGACAGCACTTAGGGAGTTTATGCTGCTGATCCGCTGTGCAATTAGTGCATTGGAGGCAATCTTGGCTAGCTCTGATGACCATGTGTCGGTCGTGACTATTCGTTCCTGAGGTACCCATGGAGTATATAAGCGTATTAGGGCTTTCACTGATTCGGGAACGGCGCCGTCTGCTGCTGGTTCATAGCCAACAACTACCCTATTAGGGTTTAAGAGATCTTGCATTGCGGTGCCTTGAGCTAGAAACTCGGGGCTAGATATTATGTCGAATGAGGCCGTTGGAGGAGCGGCATCTCTCAGCTAATTCAGAACTAGTCAGCGAGATGCATAATCGCTACATAACCGCTGCTTAGGATAGCATCACTAACCGTCTTTTTGATCCACTGACAAATCCCACTAGGTGCAGTACTTTTCTGGACTATAACTTTGTGCCTTGTAAATAGTTGCGCGATTGACTTGATGGCTGACTCTAGATTCTTCAGGTCGAGGCCTCTGATCTCATCGCTATCAGGGAACTGGGCAATTAGACCCTCTTATGTCGTTTCAGAAATTCGTTTCAGAAAGTCACAATGTGAGACTTACATAGACCTCTGATGGAGTGTCAACACAAATGAAAATAATATTGGCGTCAGATATGTGTGTATTAATATCAGAAGAGAAGGTTATGTTAGCAAGCCTTCTCCGCCTCCCTTCATAACCGTGTGACAAAACAAAAAGTGCTTTCTCCTGGATTTGGCCATCCTCGAATAAGATATCTTCGAGGCCAGGCTCGAATATGGGGGTGTGGTCTGAATTCCAAGCCGCAATCAACGAGGCATCTTTGTCGACCACACTGAAGTGCACATGTGGGTTTTTAGAAGCCAGAGCAATGGCTGTCAATGTACCTGAAGTAAGAGGAAAATATAAGCAATGAAAAGGTTTTAGGCTTCTATGAGGATAAGTTCTGGCTTTGACTTACCCACATAGCCCGCGCCAATCATACAAACCGTCTGGATGCTGCCCTCTGGCCATTGGCTCGACCTATTTTCCATACTGTCAGATTTCATTACGAAGCTTCGTCGTTCACCTGAAATACGTGCTCTTGCTTGCAAAGAGCCATCTTAATAGAAATAACAGGCAGTGGGGAGGCGTTCTATATCCCTATGTCGCGTAATATTTGACGTGGTTCACCGGTGGTCACCAATCCTTGCCTGCAGTTGAAACATCATATGCACTGCAAGCACCTACTTGAACCACAGGTCTTTGCAGACATGTCTACGGTGACCGGTAGGCATGGAAAATTACTTCCTAGCAGCATCCTCCAGTCACCGCTCAACTTGAGCTGCGACAGATAAGAGTATGTTTGCGAGCCTTTTCCGGAAATGTCTTTGCTGCGTGGCGTCCCTTACGCTAAATCTAAGTACTGTAAAGTATAATTTTGCAATTAACATTCGCCGACTTGACACCTCTCCCTTGCCGACTCACCGCTACTCCGTCACTGCGTCAGTCATTCCGATTGAGGTACACGGAAATCACACATCATAAGAAAAAGTGATTCGTTTTGTTCCTGAGAGATGATTTAGCTTTTTTCCCTACTTAAATTTGGGCTGATGCAAGGATACATCTCTTTCCTTTCCTACATACTTAGCTTCAGGGTCAGAGGATTATTTCTGTGTGACACTTCGCGCAACCCCTTTCGTTCTTGGGATTTATATGTCTTCTCTTGTCTACCGCTAGTTATTGGTTATCCATCGCTTTTTCACTTCCATTAGTTTTCGGCAATTCTCCTTTATCGAAACCTATTGATCATTCGAGGGATTTTACTGTGGTCCTCGGGCTACACCAGCCTCGCTCGTTGGTTGTTTCAGCAACTAATGCCGAGGTGAAAGAGCAGCTGTTCCCAGACTTGATATCCTCCTATATCATACTATGTTATAAACTTCAATAGAGATTATATAGACATATAGCAGAATACTTTCTGGTCTAACCTGAACGAACATCTAATTCTCCAACATGCCGGTCTATTCTGGGAAACGGTATGGTACTTGACAGCACACGTACAACTGTTCCCACCCATTGTAGACTTCCCGGGAGCCCCAGTGGTTCTATAATCTATCAATACCGGCGTTAGTCTAATAAACCTTGGGTGGAAACTTACCGCATGCAGAGTTAGGGTCGTGTAGACAGACACGAAGTAGTGCTGTATGAAGTCCTTCAATATCTGGGCTCCTAGATGTCTTAAATACCATCTGTGCACCACACCGTATGCAATATGTTCAACGAGAAGTGGTGCATAGAAGCCAATCCAGAAAGTTAGTCTGGCACGGTTAGCGAGATTCAATAGGCGCGCACACGGGCCACATTTCTTTCTTACCTTAGGCCGAAAAGCCTCTCAATGAGGAGCCATGGGTTGGAGAAAATATACACCACGAACGAGAGGCGCCATAACTGGAGTACCATGGAGAATACTGTATGGGTTGTGAAAATGGCTAGCCATGGATATCTGATGCTTGTGTTAATATTGAAGAACGTTCATCAAAGGAAGACAAGGAGTAACTGACCGCTTCCACATTCGTTTTGATCCGAAAAACCGCTTCAGACTTGAGATCTTACCATTCCTTGCCCATCGCAGGGTCTGTTTCACATGACGACTGTCGTTGAGAGCCTCGCAGTAGATCATAGCCCCTGTCTGCATACGGGTTTTCCATCCGTGGTTCAATAGCCAGCGGGTAGTAAATTGGTCATCGCCGCAATGCATGCGGTATCTCCACAGAAAGTACTCGTTTGTGAACGCAGACAAATATTCCGGGTCTTTCAATATGCACGCTCGATAGGCTGCAGTCCGTCCAGTCAAAACTGATTGACTACCGTCCAGCCAGCTGGAGGCAGCAATCTCTATGTTGCGCATGCTGAGACGGCGAGCCTCGAGGGCTTCCCAGAACGTGATTGTTTCAGGAGTTCGAGCGTCCAGACCATGTGCTTCTTCCTGCGTGGTGACGCCACCAACTTCGGGTTCCAATTCCAGAACGCCGAGGACTTGTTGCAAAAGGTTCTTGGTCCAGTATACATCATCGTCCGCTAGCACAATAACCTCTCCTGCGGCTGCTTGAATACCGCGCATGAGCTGGTTTCTTTTATTAGGTAAGGGGATGTCGAGAGCATGAATCGTGTGCAGTTGTTCTTTTGGAATGAACTTCTGAAGGACCGCTCTCATTTCCTCGATCAAAGCTGCTGTCGTGACAATAATAATCTCCTTGGGATGGTTGTCCAACATTGTGTAGAGCGGGGGTATGAGGTCTGCAGGTGCGCCAATGGTGGGTATCAACACGCTTACACAGTCCGGTCGCATTCGAGGGTTATCTGGTACCGGAAGTGGGTTCATTCGCCAGTATCCATAGAGTCGTAAGGTGCGTCTGACAAGATGCCAGCACCTTTTCTGGTCAGTAGCAATAGCATGATGGTGGGTGGTTATCTTCAACTTACACCAGAAGCCAAAAGAAAGAAGTAACCTCCATTTCAGGGGGGGAGGTCGAACAACGTCAGGCTGTTCAGTAGGGGTTTGGTCTTCCTCGGTGTATACCCAGTGCTGGAAAGACCGGTAGGTTGGTCTTTATCCACATGCCGCGTTGAATCATCTACCAGACATGTTGAACCTCCAATGGTGGCGGTGAGATCTTTAGACCTCAATTTGCTGCAGAATCCTATCAGTCCAGTAGCGTACATCATACTTATGCTTTGTTATTTCACCATGATGGTTGGTAAATCGGTCGGATCGGGGGGGTCCTCCCAGGCCGATCGATCCCTTGCCGTCCTCCTGCGACATGTTTCATGTGCTTCGGACGCTCATATGCCACAGCCCGGCATTCTTTGAGATACATCAGTAACGAGTGCAGCATTGATTGGCTCCTCCAGACCGCTCTTCCTTCGCATGACGCTCACTTTCCAACAGCTTAACCGTCCCGTCAATAACTTCCATCATGTCATATCTCTCATTCGCTCACGTTCAAATTTGTGTTGATCTGCCTCCTCTGGAATCATTTCCCAGTAGAGCGACGATATGTCGCGCAGAGTCTGCAGGGACTTGGAAGCATCAATGAGTCCGAGTGAAGATCGTGCTGCTAATAATTCTCCAGTCTATCACGTTCAATGCGTGGGCTCAATACGACGGAGAGGACGTGAGTTTTCGTTCACCACACCCTGTGCCATAATGTACTGTTACAGTTGCTTTGGCCAGTCATATGCTGCATTATGATACATAGAAAGACACAAGTGAGACGTATAATACACGATACTTCATACCACAAGACAAATACATCTAGTTACATGCAATCATCAACAAAGTTGGAAAGTCATCAGTCATCAGCTCGTATCAAGAGTTTGGTGCGTCCATTTACAGCATCACCGTCTAGAAGTGCTCCTTCCAGAACTTGAACCGGATGTCCCTCGTTGAGGTGGACATGGCCGCCTCCCGGATTTGTCTGGCAGCGGCATTGGGTCCACAAAAATAAACTCCGATTTCTGTAGTCGAATTCCCATGCACACCCGATAGGTAGGTTTGGTCTTGTAGACCATCACGCATGGCAGTAAATAGGCGTTTGAAGTCCGGACGGCCAAAGTTCGTCCTACTTCGCAGCTCCGTAAGTGGGTCGACAGCCTGACCGACAGAATTGAGGAAAATATTAGCGGCTGTGTCATCATCCAGTCGTTGTGTGAGGTATGTGTGGATGCGTAAGAACTCGGCCTTCCCACTGTACTCTGCTTCGGCTGCCGACTGAGATTCAAGAGAGGAGAGCAAGGCTTGGAACCATTCGAAGGACGATGTGTCCCTACAGACCCAAATGAACTCGACGCGACGAAGACGGCCGGCTAGCTTAGGGTCGGATCGTAAGTGCCAAATGTTCTTGAGGATCGATGCCCATGGTGTGACACCTATTCCCGTCCCGATGAGGACGGCCACCTCGTTGTCGAAAACATCGTCAGCCGGGGCTCCGTATGGTCCATCAACGCGCAGCCTAGGCATCTTTTGTCCGTTATGCAGGGCGACTTCATACATTCCCAGCGGATCGAGTCCTTCCATATCTCTGGCCTGCGCTGGTCCGCATCCTAGTGCGTCACCCAATGCACGAGTGAAATCACCGACTTGGCGGACGTGGATGCTAATGTACGGATCGAATGGACAGGACGTGATTGTAAACGGATGCCATTGGTTGCTAGATACATCGGGTGATTGAATGAAGAGCCATTGACCAGCCTTGTACTTCATACTATCCTTGCGGAACTGAATCTCCATGGCATCTGTGTATCGTTGTTAGGAAAATCCAGAAGCTTAACTCGGCAGATGTAGGACTTACCATACGGATGGCGAACCACCTTTAGGATAACGGTGTGGCGTCTTGCTCGGATTTCGCGGTACAGCCTTTCAAGCATGTACAAGCCTCCAGCCACTAGTTCCCACCTCCAGCCTTCGTAGCCTAAGCAGTGATTCCAGAATCTAGACCCAGCAAAGGGTGAGATAGGCTCTTCTGTGTCTCGCACGAAGCAGCCTGTTGCATGTGTATACAATGCTAGAAGGAACGGTACGAAAAGATGGTGCGTATACCAAAACGTCTCAAAAGATTGTTGCCGGATCCGCTGGTGGGACGTGGTGTACATCAGCATCATGCAAAGGAGCATGACATGTCCTGTAATCCCACCAGCTTCTGTGTAATGAATTTGGACTGCTTTAACGGGGCGGATTTGATCTTTTTCGATATTGTAAAAGCTGATTCTGTCAGAGCAATGACCTCGTGGTCGAGATAGGTTGGCTTACTTCACGTAATGCGCCGCCGCATGGACTATGGTGAAAAACAAAAGGGCATAGGCGACTTGACGATGAAACCATACCGTTTCATCCAGTGGTAGCCATCGCACCCTAGGTCTTATTGTTTTAACAAGATTTCGGCACATGGGCAGCAAGAGGAGGGTGGCATCGCATGTCAACACTAGCCCAGCGCCCCGTGATATCCAAACGGAATACTGGAGGGTATTGAGCATAACCAGCCTCTGGTCCGAAGCCTGAATATACCTAAGGATTCTCAGTACATATATGGGCAGTCATTGGGAACCGTCAGACTTACCACCCCACTGCAAAAATGACCAAATGTAGCGCCCAAAAGATGGAGTAGAACCAGACCTTTGACGCAGTAACGTATGAGCCCCAAGCATGTTCCATGATGGTAACAGGGCAGTATAGGCATGTAGTGACTTTTCAACAAGGCTCTATCATTGACCTGCAATGACCCGTTTTCAAAGGAGTGAATGGATTGAGTGCACTTTTATCGAACTTCCTTTCGAAGGCGCCCGTACCATAAGTGAAAGGAGCGAATTTGGTAGACACTCTACTCTAGGAATTTATAAATAGAATCCTCCCTCCAGAGCTGGCGCTTCGCTCCAAGTATCCGCTAAGTTAAGCCTGCGCAGAGCGACAGCCTGTGGCGCCAGTAGATAAGGCGCTTCGAACGCTGAAAGGAGCCGTAGGCACCCTGAAGTCCAGGGGACTCACGGAGATCACAGGTTTCCCCTTGGCTTATCGAGAATAATGGCTCATGAATAGGATTTATCAGGTGCTAGAGTCAATGGCCGGAGGTTCAGGATGCGGTAGAAGCCGACGATCACAGAAGGCTGGGACCAATTGAGGAACAAGGATCAGATTTGATTATATCATTCTTAGTTTTAAACGGGCCCAGGTCCTGAATGGTAATCTCTGAGTAGGGTGGTGTGGGGTTGATGTCAGTTGAGAATCCTGTGTCAAGCGTCTGGTACCCGGAGATACGGTTTTGGTTGCAGAAAGGAGGGGAAGAATTGATGAGGAACACGAGGATCAGGATTTCTGCTTCTATATTTACCCCAACCCCTGCGCTGTGCGGACTTATGGTGCCGCTAGGATAGCCTGCAGGGAGCGGATCGCCCGGTTGGATACCACTATCCCCGAACTTGCCGTTTACAGGGCTCAGGCGAAAATGAGATGGAGCAAAGACCGTCAGGCGTTGAACTATCGCCTGATGCGCCAGATTCTTGGTGAAGAGAGCTCGAGTCTGACCGTCCTCTGTTGACTGGATAGATGATCCTTCCACTCGTATCTCAAGGCCATAACCGAGTGCGCTCCTCAATCACGCAGCCGTTTGAGTTTTGCTTTGCAGTGCACTCGTTAAGCTGTCGCGCGCGATTGGCGCACTTAGTAGTGACATGATAGGTTAAAGTCCGTCTTTTCTTGACCTACTGCCATCTCCTCATCTCCCGGTATCCGCCACTAACCTTACCATGTGGCACCGGGATTGTGAGTTGCTATCAATGGCCCGTAAATCCATAATTGATTCTTCTATATTCCTCCGGCTGCTCCGTTGATTCGTTTTGTGAAGGGTGGAGTCTCGGCCAATTCCAGCCTATGAGAAGCGCTGAGCAGGCGCGCATCCCGTCACACGCGGTCAAAGCGGCCATCGACATGGGGAGCGCACCTTTGTGACGACAGGAATATGATTCAAGATGCAAATTAAGGTCTGGTTGCTACCAAATATAGCTCTCGCATTTTGAGCCAAGACTTTCATGATCCAGATACTAGTCCAAAGCAGAATCATCTCCGGAATTCGAATGGAAGACCCTGGTATTTCCTAGTGGTGAGTCCTTGGCGGCGGTTGAGCAGGGAATCAGACGATATTGCTGGGGCATATTTTTAAGTTCTTGGCCCTGCACGGTTGAGGTTCTCATCACATCTAGTGACGACTAGATTGGCACTCGGACCGTGTGGGTAGGAACGGCGCTATAATTATCTTGAGTGATAGGGAGCTGCGAAAAGACGGTGAGTTGTCGAGTAGCAGCCTTGATTTCAGTATAGGTTTCCCCGTGATCTAGAGATTCTTCTTCCATCTCGGGGATTTATTTGAGTATTGCCTCTTCCCGTAGACGTATATATTAAGTGGTAATAGTCGACTTGACAGCGGGTATTTATGGCTGTGTAGCAGTAGGCGCCCGATGGAGATCATAGCAAGGACTGGGGGGCAGGGACAAGACCGACTACCTGGGCACCAATTTCCCCGCTTCTCAAAGTCTTCACAAGATAGTCCGCCATCAGAGGAGCTTGGATGCTGGAAGCCCCAGCCGGGCGCTTCGTAGCACACGGTCCAGCCACTCAGAAGTAAAAGCTCCGCAGCCAAACGGGGTGTGATGCACTAGTGACCTGACGGGGCGTGACGGTGGAGCGGAGGATGCAGGAGATTTGCGGCAACACACTTTAGCGGCCGATGCATCTCTGTCAGTTCCACGTTCTGCTTCTTCTGATTGATCCGACCAGCCATGGCGCTCCCAGGATTATTCGCACTGTCACGCTACACCGAGCGACCAGATCCAATCATATGGTATTCTCGTGAAGAAGTCAAGGGCGTGACGATCGCTTCCAGCAGAGAATGGTAGCTGATTGGATTAGGAAAAAGAGCGGTTGATAAAACGCATCCACGTATCACAGGCGTTGAGAGGGGGAAGCGCGGAGGACGGCGAGTCCGTTGCATTCGGCCTATTGTGAAGAAGATGCAAATCAGGTGGTCTCCTCCGTTGGCGCCGGAAGCTACTAATGTACGTATTGCTGCTCTTTCCCCCTCCATGGCCACCATCGGCTACCTGGTCTATCAGCTGAAGTTTGCTCGGTCATGCAGTACATGATTATTTGAACCGATACTATCGCATTTTTCCTGCATTAAGCTTATGTGGTGATGTGACTGTTGTGATTTAAAGCTTATCCGACTTAACACACTACTACTTACTATTACTTCTCCTCACGAGCAAACTGCCGGGGAAGAATTTACCAACCTTGACCTTGCATCGCATCTCTCCACCTGCCATGTCATTTGGAACGAGCATAGCACACACAACATTGATCGGTCGGGTGGATGGTTGAGGGATCCCCTACGGTCGAAAAAGCAATCCTTGTGTTTATGAGGCAACAACAGCATTGTGTCTATACTTGAGTAACGAGCTCTTTCGCCGGACGGAAGACGCTTGAACTCCCCACTATACGTCAAAACCTGCCTACCATGGGAAGACTTATCAAAAATCACTGGGCGCGACTGATTATCCTCACAGCCTCAGCTTGTATGCACCACCTCTTCATCTACTTCATATGAAGATGCTAATCTGAATGACTCAATGTACAGACCAAATTGGCGGGGCGATCGAAGGATTTATCTGGCCGAAGGTGTTCTGGGACTTTATGACGCTCAATCTGAACGGCGCTGTGAATCCGGTCCCTATTCTTCAGATTCTCAACCTCCTCTTAGGTCTACTCGGACTTGCATGGGAATGGCCTTTGAAATCTGTCGCCGGCTCCCTCGCGCACCGCAGCATCGAATTCCGATTGATCTTCTATCCCCTCAGCGCTCTCCTCTCCATGCTCCTCTACCAGGGAACGGACCCTGCTCTATACTATGTTATTGGAATCGGGGTGTATTTCTGGGCCTACAGTGAGGGCGAGGTATGTATACACCAATTGATTTCCCCATAAACATGACTGATGGATAATAGGTCGTTTGCCCTGTACCATGGACCCTCCCGAAACGAAGCGAATACAAGGTATAGCATGACTTGTACCAACACGAAACCTCACACTTGACGACCACGACATGATATGATTTTACGAAACGATACCCAGCGATGCTAGTATATCGGTAATATGTGCTTTATGGAGTTTGGACAGATAAAAGGTCCTCTTTCAGTCAGCGATGACTGTCCAGCTATTGACCTGGATGTGGCAGTTATAAGGACTCTGTTGCCTGGATGCCAGAGTATATGTATCTGAGTGTATTATAGTTCTTTTTTATCTCAAAACGAAGATAATTCATTTTACAAGTTCATGCCTTCCATACGATAGATATACTATCGCCCATAACCGACAAAGTAACACTCTACAACCTGCTAAAAGAGTCACTACACTCCAAGACAGCTATACATCTAAATATAGACAAGCCTAGTACTATGCCTAATCCGCCATCCACCAGTACTTTCAAAGCCTTGTTGCCACTTTCCCAAGGCAAGATCACGTGATCATGCGTCCAATACTACCCAAAACGGTTAAGCGTCTGGAGCGCTCCAGACCGAGGAACAAGAGATGAGGCAAATCACCAGGTCCCAAGGAAAAGCTTTTAGCAATCCCCTGAAATGATAGCTATATAAACCGATCAACATCACTAACCGACGAAAATCTTGCAGCATTACTGTCACTAACACCGGCAGAGTCTTCCACCCAGACAGCTAGCGAACAGCATGCCCCTCGTCGAAGACAGTCCTCGCGAGGACAACAACACCCAAATACCCCCTACAACCCTCAACCACGATAATGAAGCTCATAACGAAGAACACGATGACGATAACGACGTCCCCGTGAACAAAAAGACCAGCTTCAACGGCCGTCTCAACCAATACTTCCACACCGCGAAGCCCACATCCTCAGCGCCACCGGCAATCTCGTCCACAAAACAAACCTCTACCAGGACGACTTCCTCTCCTTTAAAACGCAAACGAACCACACCACCAACATCAACATCAACAACAACATCAACACGAATAACCCGCTCCCGATCCCGATCCTCCACCTCAACCCGAACCAGCACCACCTCCAGCACCACCTCCAGCACCACCTCCTCCCCCCGCCCACGCAAACCCACCACCCCATCATCAGCATCCACCTCCCTCCTCACTGACACCATCCCCCCAAACCTAACCCTCCTCCTCGTAGGCGTAAACCCTGGAATCCTAACCGGCATAACAGGCTACGCCTACGCGCACCCCAGCAATCTCTTTTGGAAACTCCTGCACTGGTCGGGAATCACACCGATCCGACACCCGCCCTCGGATACGTACAAACTCCCAGAGTCATATAACATCGGGAACACGAATATCGTGGAACGGCCGACGCGGGACGCGAGCATGCTGAGCAAGAAGGAGATGGATGCGGGGGTGCCGATTTTGGAGGCGAAGGTGAGGGAGAAGAGGCCTGAGGCGGTGTGTCTTGTGGGAAAGAGTATTTGGGAGGCGGTTTGGAGGGTTAAGGTGGGCCGGGGGATTAGGAAGGAGGAGTTTAGGTATGGGTGGCAGGATGAGGGGATGAATTTGGGGCGAGTGGGTGGTGATGATGGGGGGTGGGAGGGGGCGAGGGTTTTTGTGGCTACGACGACGAGTGGGTTGGCGGCGGGGATGTCGGTTATGGAGAAGAGGGAGGTTTGGGATGAGTTGGGGAGGTGGGTTGTTGAGAGGAGGAAGGTTTGGGAGGGGAAGAGGGAGAAGGGTGGTAGTGATGGTGTGAAAGTAGAATAGAATAGACGTAGAATCTTGTCTTTGGGTACAATTATAGAATATAGAATACAAATTGACCATGATACATTTCATTCATTTCATTTCATTTATCAATTACCCTCTCTTGTCCTAGGAAGATAGCTAGGATAGACAAGTAGGTAGGTACATTTCATCCGCTAGTAAAAAAGCATAATCATGTGCTCGATCAGTCGATCATCATGCTACTAACAATCCTTGGCCCCCCATCTTGCAACATCACGCCACACACCCATCAAGGGAGGGGAGGAAGGAAACAGGCCAGCCAGCCAGCCAGCAAGGGCGTAAGTAATAACATGGGCGCACGAATCTATCGATAAGCAGGACCATTACGGAAGTTGGTATCACCTTGTTGTTCGCGAGCCTGTTACACCACACACATATCAGTTAGCATCAATTCCTCTTCGAATGTGATATTGAGGGTATACATACAATAGTAGACTGATACTCCCCACGCTCCAAAATCTGAGTTATAACGTCGTCTTCATTGGCAGTTCCGAATTCATTCTCGAGACTAGCCTTGCTAGCTCCGTCGAGGACGCCTTGGGCTCCGTGCCTAAAGGTAATTCCTTGTTAAGATCTGCTCTCACTGCTGATAATAGCATGAAGACAAAAGGGCTTCCTTACTTGTGAGTAACAAAGATCTTCCAGCCGTTAAGGACATCCGCCAGAGGGACGGAGCGGTCACCGCGCCATCTGTTCAAGGCGTCGTGGTCATCGACGAAGACGATGAAGTCGTCGGATGCACCCTTGTAGAACATCTTGGAGGTGGGGTCGTTGTGGCGAGGCATGTTGGTGGTGTGTAGTGTGTAGTGGGTTTGTAGTGATTTAGAGACAAAGATGGAAGAACGGTCTAGTTTCTTTCTTTCAATGAAGCTGCTAGAGATGATGGGAAGATAAGGAGGAGAGAAAGTCGAGATGAAGTGAGTTGTAAGAGTGTCGTGTGAGGTGAGGGCAGATGACGTCACCACGATGCTACCGGAAACAAAGGCGGGCAAACGGTGGCAGGAAGAGCAATTGAAGTGAGGAAAGTCGTGCAAAGGGTTTGTTGATGGCTAGGATAGTGTTCGTGTGATAATTGAGTTGATTGGAATTGATCTATTTCCTCTCTCTCTCGAATATCGCAGGCCTTTAAATACATCAAGGCGGGTGTGCCAACGGGAGCACCGACGTCATCATCGACTGATGCTGCGGATGCTCTGCACTTGCTCTTGCGCTTCTGGTTCACCCGGTGGAGAAACATGGCTCCCTATGGAATTCAATTCCCTCATCCGCATCATCATCATCATCATTCAAGTCACAGACATTATTGGCATTCTGGCATTCTGGCTCGCTAATGCTACTAATTACGTCTCGCTTCGCCCCGGTCAATCTCTCCTCCCCCACTCTCCTCAGAATCGACACGAATCCCTAAGAACCCCATACATATTCCACACACTTGTACTCACGTACCTGGCCATCTGATGCAATACTGCAGGAAATCTCACACAACTTGCATCATCACCTCCATCAAACCCCACTCCCAAGCCCCATGCGACCCTGTCTTTTCGTCCGTCGCGAGGACATCGAATTAAACATCCTCCGAATAGCAGATGTTCTCAAGGAACAACCGTCGGGTTTCTCCGTTCCCTTGTTGCTAGCACTGGTCGGAATGATCTCAGCCTTGGTTTTCGCATTCGGACCTCCTTTCCCTTTCCACGTTTTGGACCGTCGAATATCCTTACTATGTCGCGCCAAGATAGGTCCCTTGTCTGTGTCCGGAGTTGCTGGCTTGCCTCTCGATACACTTCGTAAACTCATCTCCTGACTCTTTCCAAGCTTCCTATGGACTTTCTCGTCGGCACATGTCGCTCCCGTAACAGACTTAGCAGAATAGCCTGCGGTGCTGAGGCTCACACAGCTGGAGCGTCGGTACAACCCCGGCCGGCGGCTCAGATGTCTCATAAGAGACCCAGGACTATGGAAAATGTCCCCCTTGCCTAATGTCATCCCAGGGTACGGCAGAACGTCCCGCGTGTAGAAAGCAGATATGGCACGTTCTAGGAGTATTCGATCCTGTCTTCTGGCAGTCAGTACAAGGGCTGGGCACAAGGCAGACATCTTCGGCCGCTCGATTTCCCCGTCCACAGATTCCGTCATCTGGAGTCTTTGTGGGCAATGCGTCTTTTTGATGATGATGTTCTGTGAATCAGGTAGAGTCCGCGATGTAGCCAATGCCTGCATAGACGGTCGGCGAGGAAGAAGAGGCAGAGCACCGTTGCTGCAACTCAATGGAGCCAGCTCCAGAGACTGAAATGAGTATTCTTTCAGCTTCGCTACCACTGACTTCGGCATGTCAGTTAATGCGGCTGCAGACCTGAGCATCTCGGTCTCCCATTTCTTTTCTTCGCGTGCCGAGGCAGCACTGAGCACCACTTCGTAGTTCTTGCCCTGAGACTGGAAAATCAATTTCCAGGAGTAAAGACAGCCATAGCAACGAAGACCTATCACAGAGTTTAGCATTCAAAATGACCCTTATAGGCAGTTTCCTCACCTTCCCCGTTTCTGATCGAATCAATCTTCATGTCAGGAATATACACACATGCTAGTGGCTCAAGCCTTCGGTAGTCATTGCTCGGTTTGGCTATTACGAGATGATAGGTGAACAGAATGCAGACCATGTATCCTCCCGTAATATACTCAGGGGTTTGGTATGTGATGTGAAGGACCCCGCACAGGCTCAGAGGACCCAGTTGCTTGTAGATGTTATCGATCGCGTTCTGTAGATTCAAACCACCTCAGTTTCTATATCCTGTAGGGAGATGTGGCATACTTACGGATGTTGATAGGTCCATGAAGCTCTGTAGCAAGAAGGTCTTCTTCACTAGTGCCTTGCTAATGGGGTTATCGGTGATTTGATTTATTTCGCATACCACCGCACGGACTTGTTCAAGGACTTGCCGGATGCCGTCATGGGCCGATGGGTCGTCTTGAATATGAGTCCATCGTAATAGTTCCTCAAGCAGCAAAGGATACTTGCACAGACGTTGAATTGGCTGTTTAACGTTAGCATCCAGAAGCAGAACCAAGGGTGTCTATCCCGACCTTGATCAGGAGGTCATTCAGAGACATCGCTTTATTTTCCTCTTGTGTCTGCCTTTCCAATGATGCAACCGACTTCGATAGAGCCTCAATGCCCTGGTCGAATATACGCCAATCCGGTACAGACTGGCGCAGAAGACTCACATCTACTGTGAGCAAGCCATAGTTCTTACAGAACACTTTGTAAGCGGTGAAAGATGCCGACTACCCATATCATGTCAGTAGCTGACGAATATATAAGCCTCCTCGGGAAAACTCACCAGGTTGCCGACTTCTAGCGCAACTTGCAAGGCCTCTTTTGTCTCCGCAGCCAACGCCCTGAGACGCGAATCTATAGAAGTCCTAAAGCTACGTGATCGCAGAGACTTGGCATGCAAAGCCCTCAAATCAAAGTCAATTGCACTCAGGCGCTTGTGAACACCCTGAGGCATCAAGGTATCGAACTCGGCTGCTGCAAGGTTCGATATGGGCGTCAGCTTTCGAATCTGGGAGAGGAAGTCCTCGTGCGTGTCACGGATCTGTTGAATATTGTGGTAAATCTCCGGCCTGACAGAAAATATGAAAAGGGCCTACAATCAGAGTAAACGTTAGCTATCCGTACGTAGCAACATGTGCCTATACTTTAGTTTGAAGGTAATCATACATCAGCCAGTGCTTTCAAGCCGAAAATATAATCACATTCGGTAGTGATCAGTTCCCGGAGAACACGACGCCTCTTAATTGCCCTGTGCTGAGCTTCCTCATCGATTGAAGGATTCAAGGCAGGTCTGATGCTGTCTAGCGATTCACGGGCATCAGATCGTATGCTTTGATTTGTTGTGCTCTGCGTGGTACCCCTCGATCGTACCACACTTTGGCTAGTAATGCTCAGAGTGGCCGTCTTAACGGTTCCAAGATTGGACGAACGGTGGGACAAGGATTCCCATTGCTTTTCCTGGAACTCATTTGAGGTTAACAAGTCTGGTAGAAGGTCCCGATTATCTGGCTTGACTTCCGTCGGCCAACCCTCGACGTATCTTTCGGGTGGGGGACAGCCTCTTCGGGATCGGAAGCTATTCATCCAACGCTTGAAAGCAGCCACAGGATCTACTGGCATAGGATGCGTTGCAGTTATCTCCACCACATATTCGGGCTTCTCCAGGATCAGCAACGGAGGCTCCCCCATATCCTTGGATTCTTCCATTGTGCAGAGTGTATGTAGAAGTGAACAAACTCCACGTGAGGGTGTGAACTCAGAAGCAGGTTATGCTTTGGAATCAGGATCACAGGAGAGCACGTGTGTCATGAATCGTGTTGCTTGCTGGCAAGTGGAAGCAGCGACTGGCACAGTCCTTCACATGGGGAAAGCATGGTATACTTGCTGTCGCCGGGGGAGCTTACGTGTTGGATCAAAACGTCCAGTGCGAACAAACGCAAAGCGTATGAAACCCATCACAGTAGGTTAACAAACTTACGGTAATGTTCTGAGTAAAGTTGCCTCTACATCATGCACCGCTCGGTTGAGAATCAAATTGCAATGTGTTTGGTCCTACCACACGGTAACGGCCTTTCATTGCTCCCAACGATAAAACGACGGGCATCGACATCATCTGTGCACGTTTAGCCAGACTCTTCAGGTAGAAAAGGTCAAGGCGGCGAAACTAGTGAGGGTGGACGGTTCACAACTTGGTAGGTGTTGTTCATGCTACTTTTGAGGCTTCTAGATGTCAATTTAGCGGTAGCATAGTAGTAGCAGATAGCAGTTTGATATAGCATTTTCAGCCAAATAGACACTTTTTCTAGATACCTGACATTATTTCTGACTTCCATTTACAGTAAATTCATATCAACTTCAATCTTTGCAGAGAAATGGATGATGGTGTTGCGCAGTTCTCTTCACAGCGCGCGATGCCAAGAAGATGAAACTCCCCCAGATTTCCCACCGAAAGACCCACCGCCGTTTTCCGGGATCCGTCTGCGACAGCTCTCGCCGCCCGGCCCTTCCTTCATCTTCCATCCAACCAACGATGTTTTAAACCACCTCACACTCACTCTAGTATGGGAATACCCATGGGTTCAAACATTCATGCCCCAACAGTAGCCTCCGGCCCTACGTCCGGAGGCGCTCCTCCTCGCGACCTGTCCAAGCTCGGCATGGTCGATCTCATGCAAGAAAAGGAACGCATCGAAGAAGAACTCTCGGCTTTGAGTAGCGTCCTCGGCTCGGTGAGTTAAATCGATCTTGGACAAGCCTTGCCACTCTGTGAGACGTCGACTGACGATGCTTTCTGTTCTAGCATGGCGTTAATATGAACACATCTCTCACTACTTTCGATGGCTTCCCACGAGACGATATCGATGTTGCCCAAAGTGAGTCACTGCTCTACGCCCCCGCAGTGCCTTTGCTAAACACTAGTTAGTACGCACTACTCGAGCCCGGATTATTCGACTGCGGAACGATCATAAAGACGTGATGTCACATCTGGAGAAAGGAATCCACAACCACTTTGCGAATTTGCAGCGGGCGCAAACTGCCGTACAATCGGGCGGCGGTCTGAATGGTACATCGGGGTCACAACCTAGTGTGTCTGGCAATAATACATCCGGTGCTGGGACATCTGGGTTACCGTTCGCAAAGGTCAATAGTGTGGTGCCTGGAAGTCCCGCCGACCAGGCAGGTCTGAGGGTGGGAGATACCGTTCGGGAGTTCGGAAGTGCCAACTGGCTTAATCATGAACGTCTTTCCAAGGTGGCGGAGATAGTGCAGCAAAGTGAAGGGGTAAGTTGGAGATTTCCTTCCAACCTTCTGGTTCCAGAATCCAAGGACATACACTTGCGGAAAGCCCCAAACTAACATCTTCTAGCGCACCGTGGCGGTCAAAGTCGTGCGGAAAGATCCTAGTTCTTCCAGCAGCATTGACTTGTCCCTGCAGTTGGTCCCTCGCCGTGATTGGGGCGGTCGGGGCTTGTTGGGCTGTCATCTCGTGCCGTTGTAGTGGACTGGCATCGGGTTAGGCACGAGAATGACGGCTGTCTACTGTACTCTGGGATAGTCCCCGGAATACTAGGACTTACCCGGGTGCGATCTACTTTCGTTGATGAATTCTCCTTACTGCTTTCTTGCTATTGGACTCTGATGAGGAATGTGACATGTATTCATGATCGAACGTGACGTGTTTATTATTGCCGGGAAATACCTAGGGAAGCATTTAGGGTGGCGTTTCAGTTATGGTTCAAGAATGAAATTGCACCTGTTCATATGGACGTTAATGATCAATTCCGTACAGCGTAGAGGGTTCACTCGCAAAGAACCGTGTGGATCGACAGCGAGACATGCAACAAATGCAGTTTGCGCGATCCTGCGGGGCACGGTTGGCTGCCTGAGGCCCAACAGTGCCACGTGACCACCAGGCTTGGGCGACCGACTCACGGCAAAAATTCCATCACCGGTAGAAATAACCTTCCCACTCTAACTCCTCCCTGTCCAACCCCCTCGTTCTATCGAACCCCCCTCGATCGCTTTGTCCATCGAGTGTCGCATCCCACTGTCGACTTTTAATCTCCGTCGACTTTCATCGCAAATTCTGTTTTCTTCTTCTCATCTCCATCCCCCCCCACATCACATCCAACCTTCATCATGGCTGAGCAGGTACCGACCTTCAAGCTTGTCCTCGTCGGTGACGGTGGTACTGGAAAGGCAAGTTAAATCAAGATATTTCTATCCCACACGGCTTACTGGGCGGAGGTGGCATGTCGCCTCTTCGACGCCTCTTAACGCTCGACTGCATTCCTGTCATGCGTGTTTACCCCTCTCTGTTGCCCGTCGTCCCTATCAACAGAAAAACTTCAATGCCCGCCCAACCTCACCCGCCACGAGACGTCATTACTGACTGGAGAAATTTCACTACAGACCACCTTCGTCAAGCGCCACTTGACTGGCGAGTTCGAGAAGAAGTACATCGCCACTCTCGGTGTCGAAGTGCACCCTCTCGCTTTCCACACCGTATGCCCCGCCGGAAACCCCGCTTTGTCCATTCCGCCGTCTTTGTGCCGGTCCGACTAACGCTTTTGCCAGAACCTGGGTAACATCCAGTTCGACGTCTGGGACACTGCTGGTCAGGAGAAGTTCGGTGGTCTTCGCGATGGTTACTACATCAACGGACAGTGCGGTATCATCATGTTCGATGTTACCTCCCGTATCACCTACAAGAACGTCCCCAACTGGCACCGTAAGTGCTCCTACTATCAAGAATCAAACCACGCGCGTCTCGATATCAGACTGACACATCCATTCTAGGTGATCTCGTCCGTGTCTGCGAGGGCATCCCCATCGTGCTGTGCGGTAACAAGGTCGATGTCAAGGAGCGTAAGGTGAAGGCCAAGACCATCACCTTCCACCGCAAGAAGAACCTCCAGTACTACGACATCTCCGCCAAGTCCAACTACAACTTCGAGAAGCCCTTCCTCTGGCTCGCTCGCAAGTTGGTCGGCAACCCCCAGCTGGTGAGTTAGATCCGATCATTGGTCTGTGAGACTGAATACTAACAAGCATTTCTCAGGAATTCGTTGCTGCCCCCGCTCTTGCTCCCCCCGAGGTCACCGTCAACAAGGAGCTTCTGGCCCAGTACGAGCAGGAGATGGACGCTGCCGCCAACATGCCCCTGCCCGACGAGGAGGACGCCGATTTGTAAACGCGCGATCAATGAAGGCTGGGGCCAGAGCCTGGGCCACGAGCTCGGGCTCGTGGTTGCAGTTCTGTCCCAATAACTGGGTACGTTATGCAAGATTTCAAATCACGATACAATGATAGCGGAGGGAAGGAAATTAAGCCCGAGAACGGTCGGCATGATTATGCATTTGCAATATTTACCACTAGTAGTCTAGACTCTGATTATCTCTACAAAGTTCCTTTTTGAAACGGTGACACTGTTTATCCGTCCATCGGCTATACTGTTGGACGAAAAAAAGTTTACATACTCTCTCTCTATTCTCTTCGCTTTTTCTGCTGTATACAGTGTGTAAATTTGAATCTCATAATATCCCAATTCCCCCCTTACTTAGATAGAACACAAAACCAACCCAAAAACCAAAAACCAAAATAAACCCCAACAAACTCAATCGCACCGCTAACAGCCCCCACCAAACTCAGCATATAAAATTTATTCCCACTACCCACTGATAATACAATCGAATACATACCTAGGTATTCCTCATCTCCCTTAGTACACTCCAATATGCATAACCCGCCGATCAATAGAAAGAAAAAGAAAAGTGTGGACTTTCCTTTCACCCCACCCACATCAATAACACTGTGACGTCACCGGTGTGATTATTGATCAGGCTGAAATGAACGTGTGTGTTGGGTTGAGATTGACATCCTTGCTTATACTACCAAAACTACTATGTAGATAACTAAACTTTGTGCTTAATTGGTGTCTGGTTGTGGGGTTTGGGTTAGTTTGGTTTATTTGGTTTTGCATGTTAATATTCACCACCTAGATTATGGGGTAGAGAGCATAGTCATGTTCGATTAGGCAATGTTTGCATTCTAGTAGTAGCTAGATAATTAAGAAGTAGGTAGGGTATTGAGGTGAAATGTGGCTGTAGATGAACAATCTCGGAAGTCGGTTTCCGAGATATTGTGAAGACAAACATTGTTCTTCTTCTTTCTACAGTAAGCTAAACAAAAAGTTCATTCTAGACATGATATGGCAATGTTGTGCAGGGGATGGCTGATGAATACGAACACAAACTGTGGGGAGCAAATGGGAAGATGCAGGGAAGTGCAAACAATGAGGACAGTAAGTAGGGGTAAATGAAAAGGGGAAAGGGGTCTAGGGTATCTTGTGCTGGGAATCCGCAAACGCCATGTAAATATCAGATTAATGTAAAGGAAATGATTAAGAGCGGATGTTCTGGAGGCGAATCGGTTAGTAAAACTGTAAGAATATATGCAGGGTGGCTGTTGACTTACAAACAAAAATTGGAGTTCGCGGGCTCCGAGTCTGGAGAGATTGCTCGATGCCTTCTCGTCCAGAGCACCCTCGACAAGCTCCCGCTTCTTATCCTGCAATTCAAGGATACGGTCTTCGACGGTATCCTTCACGACAATGCGGTGGATCTGGACAGGACGAACCTGTCCAATGCGATGGGCACGGTCGACTGCCTGCTCTTCGACATAGGGGTTCCAGAAGGGGTCGAAAATGATGACCTGGGATGCTGCGACGAGGTTCAGGCCGGCGTTGCCGGCTTTCAGCGATACCAACATAATTCTGCAGTCTTCGTTGTCGGTAAAGTCCATCACGGATGTGTTTCGATCGGCTGGTCGCATGCTCCCGTCGTAGCGTCGGTAGTCCCATCCTTGACGAGCGATAGGAATTTCCAGCAAGTCGAGCAGGGACGTGAACTGGCTGAAGATGATGGTTTTCTCGTTGCCGTCTCGATGGTAGACATCGCGCAAGATCTCCATGGCCTTTTCGATCTTGGCACTTGACATCCAGGTCTTTTCGAGACGACGCAGGTACTTGAGCTTCGCCTTCTTATTCTTCTGAGCATCCTTCTTGAGTTCCGCAAGGGACTTCTTGTTCTTTGCTTTGCCCTTGCCCTTCGCTCGCTTGCTTCTCGTAGAAGGTCCTTCTTCCTCATCATCGTCCTTGACAATGAACCGAGATAGACCTCCAGCGTCGTCGCTATCATCATCGCTGTCATCGTCGCTATCCTCGTCGCTATCCTCATCGTTGGTGCCTTCCGTATCTTTGGTAGAATCAACACCATCTGCTTCGTCGGACTCATCAGGGAAATGCACTTTCTTGAACGACCGATGATCGGTGATTTTCTTTGGATCCACCTTTGCGCGGCAATTGGGACACTTTACTTCGCCTCCGTCATCGCGCCCGTTCCGTAGGGCCATTTCAGGGTCCGCAATTCTGGAAAAGCACTCCGCGCAGGTTCCATGACCACAAGGGAAGAAAATGACGGGATTTTCAACAGCATCGATACAGATTGGGCATTCTAGCTCGGTGTTGTCCTTGAGTCGAGCAACGACTTCAGCGCCGAATGCTTTCGCATTGGCAATGAGATCCATGCCCTCTTCAGCGGCATTGACTTCGGTGGTGAAGTCCTTGATCAAATGGGGATGGCAGCACGCTTGTCGAAGTCGAAGTAGTAGAACCAAAATATTGGAATAGTTGCGTCCCACTCCTTGTTGGAGATATCGGTCCACCTCGCGTTGACTGCGTGACTCCAAAGTATTGTAGAACTCTTGCTCTTCCTCGCTAAAAACAGCGTGGACTCTTTCGGAGACCTTGGGCGGTAGTTGCAAGATCGGCTTGCCGTCAATTTCCGAGCTCTTAGTTCGCCGCAAAAGAATGGCTTTCAACAAGACCTGTAACTGGAGCATAGCCTTCTCGCGCATGGCGGGGCTAGATTTCAATGGCCGAGTGAAGTCCTAGAATACAAGGTCAATTTAAACTTCCGTTGACTATCTTAATGGGGTCAGGGAATACTCACGCGATTGAATGTCTCGATATTGGAGTAGGGGCGTATACGCAGAAACTTGATCAGCGAGTGTAACTCTTCGACATTGTTCATCATAGGAGTTCCTGTCATGCACCAGCGGTAGGTAGTATTGAGCTGGCAGCACGCAAGCGCAGCTTTTGCATTCCGATTCTTAATGCATTGGGCTTCATCCGCAATGACACGATGCCATTTACAACGCCGCCCCAGAAGAGGAAGAGTGTCCAGGGCTTGTCTCGCCAGGTTAACATCCCGTTCCTCTAGCTCCTCGTACTTCTGCTTCCGTTTCAATTCTGCGGCCAGTGTGCCGAAGGTGGTGAGAACCACGTCGTACCGCTTCAGTTCTCTGAAAGTGAGCCGTTTATCGCCATGCAATACCCAGATGGAAAGTTGATGTTTTCCGGGCTTAACCATCCGTTCGATCTCTCGTTTCCATTGTTGCACTAACGCAACGGGGGCAATGATCAGGGTGGGTTTGCGCTCAGGGTCAGTCGACGGGCGGGACACTATGAGGGCGATAGCTTGTATGGTCTTCCCCAGACCCATATCATCGGCAAGGATACCGCCCTTGTTGTCGCCCTCTTCCATCGACTTCATCCAAGACAACCCCAACTTCTGGTGCTCCAGCAGCGTGTACTTGAGAGCTTCAGGGGTTCCTTCGCGGTTCTGTAGGGCAATCTCGGAGTCAGGTCTGATGCTTTCCAGCAGCTTTTGAATATCTTCTTTCGTCTTGTTTGGGTCGGGGCCATAGATTTCAGAGCCATAGTAGTCACTAGGAAGGTCAGTTGCTACTTCAAGGATCGGGGCGTTATGAGGGGGGCCAAGTTACTCACTCTAGATAATCTCTGGCCTTGCGAAATCCACCTGGTCCCTGGTAATCTTCCAGATCAATATACGGAGGGTCTGAAGACCTGGGATCGTTGCCGCCGAGTATCATCCTTCCGGCTTGCACCAGCATCTCCCTGCCTGCATTGAGCCTTGCCATTGTGTTTGACATTACATGGGGACCAAACACAGATCCAGATCCCATTCCATCACGCGGCGCAGGAGACACCTGGAGTGACCGACTCTGCGCTTGATGACCAGGTCCGTTAGGCATCGTAGGGGCAAAAGGGCCCCAACGCGGAGGACGCGCATGTGGGGCGGCTGTAATTTGGCAATGGCGTTGAAAGTCGGACGGCGTGATCTCGGCGAGATCGCTATCATCGCTACTAAGCAAGGGCTGGGGATCTCGGGCTTCACTGAAGGGAGAGCGGTTGTTGTCACGACTGTGAGAGGGCAGAGATTCAAGTGGGTTATGTTGCGCCCAAGATTCGGGGAAACGGCCAGTGTTGGCCATGGAAGGTCTGTTCGACGAAGAAGAAGGAGCGGGAGCGGAGACTGAAGGTCTGGGAGGGAACATGCTGTGCGAAGACGACGGCGATTGAGACGGCTCACGGAAGGAATCATTAAGTCGGCGAGCAAACTCCGCGTCACGTCGCTCCTGTTCCCGACGTTCCTCGAGCCATTGCTCGGCCCGTCTTTGCTCCTCTTGGATCTCGCGCATGATATCAGCGCTGTCAATGCCCAAGATCTGGCGTAGCTGTTCATTGCCAGCGAGAGGGTCGTCTAGATCATCGTCGGGAGCATCATTGCTAGGCTCGGCCTCGGGACTAACGCGACGCATCCGCTTTGGCCGTCTGGAAACTGGGGCCTCCAAGTCGTCTGTGAAATCCGAGGAGTCGGAGTCATCTTCATCGTTCTCAGAGTGGCTATCCTCACTGCTGAGGTGTAGACGCTTTCGCAAAGTTGACGGTCCAGGAGCGACGGCATCAAAGCGCAGCACGGACCGATCATCAGACGAAGAAGACGAGTCGACCGAAGGTGCACGACCAGCACTTTCCGGAGCATCAGAAAAGGCACCATCTAGCTGGGCAGAAGACAAGCCTGAGCGGGCTGGACCCGGTGGCGGAGAGGCGGCGGACGGGCCCCCAGCGGGACGACCTTGAAGCACCGCTAGTCGGGCTTCCAGGCGTTTGATGACATCTAGAATCTCTTGTCGGTCTTCAGCGGCATCGGGTCGTTCCTCGTCCAAGCTTTGCAAAATAACCTGGTTGAGCTCGATATCCTCTAGGATATCTTGAATTGACGCGTCGGACGCGGACGCCATTATTGCCGAAGTTACTGAGCAAGGCTAGACTGAACTGGCAGGGCGCAAGCCGACCCCACAACACTCTGATAATAGGCGGGTTGATCTCACCAACGAATGAAGAGAGATCTCCCGTCTGTTCTCAATATATATTGGAGAAACAGATACAGTCTCAAGTAGATCAAAAAGGGGGAGAAGGCAAGTAAGTAAAAGAAGAGTGAAGTAGATTGGGGGGGGCGGCGGTATTCGGGGGGAGGAAGATCTGATTGATGGAGTTGCGGGAGTCGCGATCGCTTGGCGGTACCTGGCAGCTGAGTTTAAAAAATAAAATAAAAAAAATTAAAAGAGAACACAACACTCTTTTTATCTTTTAGTCTTTGTTTCCCACAGCTTAAGTGAATAAATTCGAATGATTCTCTTAGGCATCATCCCCAGGGACTGCGACCGTAGTCAAGGAATACGATCACATATAAGTACCTCTGTGAATTGATTTCCAAGGCTCTGAAGGTTTGCCCCGGCTTGAACTGGGTGGCAATCTCCATTCCCCTACTGCTTCAGGAAAGCCTGAAAATTTGCTTTTTTACCGGATGTCCGTTTTCTGGCATGTCATATTGATGCCTATCTGCCTATCTGCTTATCGAACTAGGTGAATATAAAATTCTACAACTTCTGCTTATTGCACTGCTATGAAAGGATAACTCTTTTTACTGCATCGTCTGTTATTGGTCAAATATCTTATGTGCTTATTTGCTGTGCATTAATCCGGCAGCTATAGTTCGTAAATGTCGTAGAAGCAGTAACACCACCGGCTGTGGCGCTCCTCAGCCACACTCTATACATATGCTCTCCTTTATGTAACCGTCTTTATCCGGCATTTGTCACGTTATACATGGTATTCATTGTCTTCAGCGATAGGGAAATTGTAACTTTGCCTTTGATGCAGCTATCAATGATGGCATGTTAAGTTTATGTGAGGTTGCAGATAGAATCCACAGTAGTGTCATATCGCCATATTCCGAGTAATAATGCGTCGTTACATGATGCATATGTCTATATCATGTCAATCTATGCCGTCTAAGAAGAATTTAAGTCAGCCCTCATATTGAGGATGCGACTAGAGACAAGTTCTTCTATGACCATATTATTAGCACCAGCAGATCATACTAAGTAGGTAAAAGACTCCAAACTTCACATATATTTCTAATGTCTATATGGAAGTGTATGTCAGATTGACGTAGACATATCTAATCCGACCTGAAAGGGTCGAACAGAGTCGACTGAATGAACCACCAGACCAAACCAAGAAGCAGGAAAATAATCACTATCATTTCAAGGGCCATGGCTATGCGTGGTGCTGTAGAATAGCGTCAGGCAATAAGGTGAATTCGGGAGCTGTTCTTGGGATGCAACAACTGTCTGCTCTGTAGAGTCAAAAGTGAAATGGATGAGACTGGAAAGAGATGTCTCAGCGAGCAGGACGGTGGATTTAAAGGTTCTGAGACAGCATAGTCAAGAGGACGCGGAATCTACCCTAATCATCTTACTTCATGAGGTGGGAAGTTAAGGGGAAAGGTGGTATTTGATGCTCGAAACTTCTCATCTTGTAGTTCTGCCTATCTTTAGGGAAGTTCCTTGTGGATCTAAAGGGCAGGAGTAATGATCTCTACGTCTCGCCGTTATCCGTCCGTCGAAAATTTCCTGCAGGCTTACACCATTAGTCTGAGACAAATCTCATATGTGACTACTCCTGCCTGGAGACGTAGTAGAAGTAATGACCGATTATGAAAGCAAATTGAAATGGATCGGAGCCAAAAGGGCTGTCGACAATGTTTTGGCAGTGTCTACTCCTGACTGGCCTCAGTAAGCTAATTGCCTTAAATGTGCCTATGTGATGTTCCAAGACATAGGCAGGGACTTATTCGCTGGTATGTAAAATATATATAGCTAGATCTCAAGAGAGTGTTGGCGGGAGTACTGAAGAATCAGCCACGTAGACAGCAGAAATAGCAAAGGATCAGATCAGATAGCGCCTGACTACAGTAAATTTCTCGACAGGGTATCATCCATCATCATCATAGTCTTGCACGAAAGTAGTTACTATCTTACGAACATCGTCTGAGCCTTGAGACGAGACAAGCTAGACAATCCCGCTACAGCCCAAAGTACGAGATAAACAAGGAGCGCCTTCGGACATAGTCGGTCGTCCCAAGGCAGTGCGCCGCAGCGATCTTATACGCATGCTATATGCAGCCCATGTCAGAATAAAGCCGGTATCCTTGACAAGCTGGACAGCCCAGATAACAGCAGGAAGTTATGCACAGACATTATGCGCGACTCAGAACCATCAACAACACGACGAAAGGCGACGTCTCTAAATCATCCTAGTAATAGACTCGCGAGTCCTAGGTTTCAATCACGCCCGCTTGCTGCTAGGTTGCATTTCGAAATCGGACTAACAGGAATCCAGTCTGGGGTAGTCTAGTAGTTCTCGAAGAATATGCAAAAGGACTAGATGCTAGCAGTTTCTGCTCTCCGGCCGAGTGGCCGTGTGCTAAGCCATACTTACCCACCCATACCCTCCAGGCCCGAGCTGATCCACACCGGCAAGGGGCTCACAGGCCAATTATCTCGGTTGCTCCCGATTACGATCGTGACCACCACATGGTGCAGTGGATCCAGTCGTAGAGAAGAAAGAGTAGTCACATATGGATGTGGGATGCCTTAAACCTTGCTACAATGGGTCGGTCATCTCCTTTGCGGGGACATTCCAGCTATGTGACGTATGAAGGTTTTCTCTCTTATGGCAGGTGGATCTATACTGGCAATGCACAATTGGTCTCTGATCTCGCAATCCGAAGATTTCAGATTGGCTGGAGGTCCGGTGCAATGACCCGGCAATTCATTATTCACAACTTTGGGGTTGGCCTCTGAATTGTCAAGATGTGGCATTCAGCATGCAGGCTGAAGCACTTCGACTTTGACAGGAGTATACCTCTCCCCGTAAACCTGACTGTTATAGTTTACCTAGTTCATGGTAGCTCGAAAAGTTCAGCCAGTCCAGTATCTCATTGGTCGGTATCTTTTATCCAGGCGTTGTTATATTTTGAGCAACCTAGGGTCGATGGACCGGGGCCCTCCGGTGCCAAGGTTGGTTGGCCTTGTTGTAACTGAACATACCTGCTCTCTCCAGAGCTCCCGTACATTGATCGATAGGATAAATCCTGAAAGCAGCCGATGATGGTGTCAAAAACCATAGAGTTGTCTTATGTTTGTGAGTACATAAAGGGTGTGCCTGTACGTAGCGATCACTCTATAGTATCGACCAATCCAATCCGGTAAATGGGCGTTTTCATCTTAGTCTGAAGGGTCGATTACACATCCCAAACGAGGAGACATGTTTCTCGGAATCAGCACCGCCTCCTGGCTCGTGATAGGCATCATAGGCGTTGGCTTGTGTCTTGTCGTGAAACTCTTTGAGACTTCGCCGGTTCCTAATGACATTCCTCGGGCTTTGAACAGGAAGAGTCTCCTAGGGCGTGCTGTGGAGCGTTTCGTTGGCGTCAACCCCATAAGTTTCATTCGCGAGGGTTATCAGAAGGTTGGTGGCACGCCTCTGAAGCATGTCTCTCTTGCTGATATCATTCTTATCTAGTACTCCAAACATCAAAAGCCATTCGTGCTGCCCAGCGTCGCTGAGGGCGATGAAGTTCTTCTTCCAAAAGACCTGGCCAAGCACGTTTTGTTTTCGAAAGAAAATGAATACAGCTTCAAAGCTTATATTACTGGCTTTTTCCAACTGAAGTACACCAGCTGGCCGCTGGCCTTTGCTAATAAATATGACAACTATGTCAAGCTCATCAGTAAAGATCTGACGGAAACCCTCAAGACGGACACGGTTGCAAGATCACTGGCTGAGGAAGCCCTATCATGTCTGAAAGACCTCTGGGGCGAAGATTCTGACAAATGGGTCGAGATCAACTTGTACTGTGCAATGGAGAAGATGGCGTCGCGGATGATCAATGTGCTTGCGATTGGACCAGGCCATAGCGACGACGAGATTCTTTTGAATGCCATGGCACATTGCTCGGATGCCATCGTCTTCGGGGCCAGTATCATAAAGGCGTTTCCGTCTTTCCTTCACCCGTACGTATATCCACACTAATCGTATTACCCGGGGGTCTAATCTTCTCTCAGAGTCATCGGGCCCATTGTAGGAATGGTCAATAGATACTTCGAGGTGATTTTCCACAAGCGCATGAAGCCTATTATTGAGTCCAAGATCAAAGAACAGCAAAATCAGACGGATCCCGAAGCCCAAGAGGAAACGCTGAAGTCTATTGTGAGTACTTTGCCCACAGTCTTTCGGTTTTGTGCTGACTTTCCCTCAGGATAGCTTGCTGGACCTGCTCATTCGGGCCGGACTCCGCAGCAAATGGCCGATGGAAGCCACGTCCATGTGGCTATCATATAGAATCTTCATGATCAATTTCCCGGGCGTACACACGACTGCAGTGTCCGCTACAAGTGTTCTTCTTGATATTTTGAGTGATCCGGTTGATGAGAACCTTGTCAATCATCTCAGAGCTGAAGTTGAGAGCATTGCTGGTAGTTCAAGTGGGGACTGGACGGCAGAGGACCTGGGAAGGGCTGCACTGCTGGACAGTGCTGTGAAAGAGAGCCTCCGGTTGAACGGCATTAACGCTGCCAGCCCGACGAGAAAGGTATGCACAAAATTCTTACTTTCCCCTTTCTCACTTCGTGGTCTCACTCACAATGCAGGTTGTCGCCCCCAATGGTGTCATTCTTGCGAACGGTCTTTTCCTGCCTTGCGGGACAAAGGTTGGGATCCCCCAGTATGCCCTCCACCGGGATGAGGAATTCTATCCGGAAGCGGATAGATACAATCCCTACCGATTTTACACCGAGAATGCATCTGAAAGTGAGAGACGTCAGAGTTCGATGACCACGCCTAGCGATGAGTATGTGGTCTTCGGTCACGGTCGTCGGCAGTGCCCTGGACGCTTTATCTTCGCCCACATTTTCAAGGTGTTCATCGCGGAGATGCTACTAAACTATGACATTCAGCCTATCTTAGTGCGTCCTAAGATTCACAGTAAGTTTCGATAATGGGGATTCATTATAAGCCGGAGACAGTGTTGACCAATAATTATCTAGGATGGGGCCGTTTCCAGCTGCCACCTGTGACCACAAAGCTCACTGTGCGGCGTAAGAAGCGTAACTCGGTTACGTGTGAATGAAGTTGGGCCACGAAAGGCGATGCCTGGAAGCCTTTGTATTGCGGCGATCAGTAAGAGTTGCCGAGCCGAGTTTGGTAGAATGGATACGGGTTAGAGATTAGTTGGTTTAGGAAACGAATGATTGTATTTGCGTCTCAAATTGTATACTGTGTAGAAACCCTGGTATTGCAAAGTGAGTAGACTGCCTGAGGCGGGAACAAATGAGATCATTTTTGGCGATCCCACGGACAATGATGGGTGGGCGTGTGAGAGCGCCAAGTCACACGAGACACGATCGCTTGCATGTGGGTATCAGTATCCGACTTGCAAAATGGTCCTCGGTCAGGTTACTTAAAACAACCATATGGGGAAGCGGTAACGGAGTAAAGATGTATGTAGATCTCCGAGACCGAGAGAGGTGTTGGGTCGTTGAGAGTTTATCAGCAAGGTTGACCAAGGCAGGAAGCAAGTAGCTTTTTGTAGCAGTCTGGCTTGTGCAATTGAACCAGCCAATCTGCACCGCTGACGTAGAGTTCTATGTAGCAATTTTTTTAATCCGACACCTGCAGCAAGGGAGAAGTGCAATGTAGACTGTAAAGCAAGAAGCAAAGGGTCAATCAAGGTGGTGGTGGTGGTACTACTTCGTTGATCACAGATCACAGGAGAAAGACTGGCTGGCTGACTGACTAGTAGTTACTAACTAGTAATTAGCTACAGTTGGTAGTGGACAGCCTCGGTCCAACCGTGCCGCGACCGCCTCCATTTCACATGTTCCGTCGCCCGAACTCTCCGGGGAAGCTCTCGCCGCAATAATAAGCAACCCCGGGGTCCAGCGCTGCTATTAATATATAACTCCAGTCCCTCCTCGGTGACAGCCTGTCTGACTACTTCTGGTTACATCAAAACTTACTCACTCCTTACCTCTTCGTTCATTGTCTGTGAACCCTTTCTATCTCCTCTCATACTCACCATGTCTCTCAAGAACGGTACGTCTATCCTCTGGTCGCCATTCCAATCATGAGCTGTGGCTGATCCTTGTGACACCCTTACAGACGCTTTCCCTTCTTCTGCCGCCTTCGACGCCATCAACTCGACTCTACAGGCTGATGCTGCCGAGCGCAAAGACGCCATCAACAAGGCTAAAGCGGTGGTCGCTTTCAACATCAAGAACGACAAGGGCCAAGAGGAGAGCTGGTATCTCGACCTCAAGGACAAGGGTGTCGTGGGCAAGGGTGCTGCTCCCGAGGGAGGAAAGGCCGATGGTGAGTTTAATCAGCTTCTGCACCAGTTAATCATCCGATACTGATCAGATATCGATGTTATTGCAGTGACTCTTTCCCTTTCCGATGCCGACTTCAGTGCCCTCGTAAGCGGCAAGGCCAACGCTCAAAGACTTTTCATGGGTGGGAAGCTCAAGATTAAGGGCAACATCATGAAGGCGACCAAGATGGAGCCCGTCCTGAAGAAGGCCCAGGGCAAGGCCAAGCTATAGATACCCGATTTTTGTTCGTTACTTTCTGCTACAGTTGAAACATCGACAGTGAAACACTGCTGTTATTGTGTTCTTTTTATTTGCCAGTTGGTATCATTTATATTGTAGGTCACTGGGCACTGCTCGTGTATTTCGTCAAGGACTATCTAGTATGTGCTAGGGGTAGGCTTAAGAATGCTGCGACGTCATTAGTACAGTCAGTTGCTTCTAGTACTCATTAAAGCTGTAGGATTAGGAAATACAACTAGGGTGAGGAAGAGGCGCAATTTCGGAGAAAGGGCAAATTTGAATTTACAGTATGGCCATGTTTCGTCACGTCAAAATACACTCCGTTATCGGGCTTTTATCACGGTGGTTTTTCGTTTGCTGAAATCCAAACCGTGCTGAGTGGTCACGTCATGCCGATGAAGTATATATTTGCCGAAGCAATGGTCGCTACTGCCACTACACTATACTTCACTAGTATTACTACTATGTAGTACCCTCACCAGATATTTGGTGAACTAAATATAGCGGACAATCAGATCGGCACTCTCCGACCATCGATAATATTAATTGAATTGACACATGTAGGTGTCAACTATCCGTGCTGCGAAAACGGCACGCCCTGCAGCTGCGAGAATGAGGGAACTTGCCATGGAAACCAGAAGGTGAAAGGGTTGCGGGTGACCCGAAGTGGGAAGAAATCACAATACCCCGTAAGGGTACCGTTTGACATGCCGCCTGCGCTTCAGGATGTCTGTGTAATTGTGGTAATAATACAGAATGCGGAAGACATGGATGGGGGTTTGCAGAACAGAAGAAAGAAACCTTTCCTTCCTTTCGACATCAGAGCCAAAGAGCCCCATCATCATCATCATGATATTGGCCGCCGGCTAACTTAGTAGAGAGACTCTTTGCTAAGCAAGATCCTGGTCGACCATGGCTCAAGGTCGCCTCGCCTGGGGCACGTAAAAAAGCGAAAGCGCCTTTATGTCATCCCGCCAAGATGTCACCTTGCATGGCCATCACGTGACCGTAATTTTTTCTGCCAGCAACCTTCCCTCTTTGCCGGCAAAAGTCGCGAGCCGACGCTTCAAGGCTAAAAAATAGAAGCTCACTTGAGCACATCCCCCCATCTTCACCAAGGCAGAGCGCATCGAATGGAGCCGCGCCTCCTCATCACTACAGCCAGCAGTACCTAACATTCACTGCTCTGCCTTTCAACTCCCTTCCCTCCTCCCTTGATCCCGTTCTGGTCTCGTGGCCTCGCTAGTTTCGCGCAGCGCGACTCTTTCACCAGACGATCGCGCCATAACCTGCCCTCGCTTCCTGGACAGGTCTATGTTTGGATAATTCACCGATTTTGATCAAATCACTCGTGATTCTTCGATACGACACCTGCGCGGAATACGTTGATCGCTTGGCTCGCGGATCCATTCACACCAACTTGTTTAAGAGACCCCGTATATCAACCGACGTGCCTTTAGGAGTCTCTGGAGCTACGGGCCCAGATCCTACCGGACGGACTCGAGAGGTCAACTGCCGTCCCCGGATATCATTTGTACGCAGTGAATAATTATACACTGTGCATGCCGCACGGTCCTTAAGGGGTGAAACCAGACACACAAGAAGGGGCTGAAGTCAACTACTGTCTGAAAAACATCGAGGATCTCGCCGCTGAGGACATCGGGGGCTCAACTATAGATGTCTAAGAGATCGGCCCAGGGCCCTCAAGGGGACAAGGACAGCGATCTATTTGCATTCAACATGTCGAGCACACCGGACGATAAGCCGCAGCGGGCAACCGCGGCGCAGCTTGCGAACAGAAAGTAAGTGGATGTAGACCGACCTTTACGGCCAATCTCATGCATGCAATCATTCACTTGTCCTGCAGCCTCCAAAGTTACTGGGACGCTTGTTGAAAATAGGGCTTGACTTTGATCTCCCGTCACGTTCTTTTTTCTTTTTTCCTTGTGTATTCTCTTTTCATCTAACACCTCGCCTTCTCCACACGTTCATACCACTCCACCTCATGATTCATCTTATCATCTCGCTCATCAGTCTCCTTTGCACGTCAATTAATCATAATCTCGTTGCTAACCCTGTTAATAGAATCAAAGACGTTCGGAGGCGTCGTCCCAACAGTGCTGCCCCGAGTGCTCCCGCGCCGTCGTTCGGCGGAGGCCCTTTCGCTTCCATCGACCCTAACACAGTCTCATCCACACCCGCTAGTTCCCAGCCAGCCTCCAACGGATTCACTTTCGGCCAGAGTCAGAACCAAAGTTTTCCAGGAGCTAGTTCGGCACCTAGTCAGAACGGAGGCACTCCATTTGCTTTTGGCTCTGGAGGGGGTGGAAGCTCCTCTTCTTCCTTCAATTTCTCTTCATCCTTTGGCGGTACAAGCTCAGCTAGCAACCCATTCGCCAGTATGAACACTACTACTTCCGACCAGTCATCTAAACCGGCCAGCTTCTCGGGCTTCCAGGGCTCGATGTTTAACATTCCTCCGGGTGGAAGCCAATCCCCCGCTCAGCAGCCTTTGCCTTCGGGCTCAATATTTGGCACATCATCCCAATCGAACGCTAGCACGGGTGGCCTCTTCGGCGCCAGCACAAACAATGGCCCTTCTGCCTCTGGTGCGGCTACGCCCGCGTCGGGAAGCATATTCGGCCAGAACAATGCGGCTGCTGCTAGTACGCCTTCAACGAATCTCTTCGCGCAGTCTAGTGTGAAGAAGCCGTCCCCACTCGGTCAATCCTCAGCTTTTAGTGGCGATGACTCGATGCAAACTTCTCCTGATGCAAAGGGTAGCGGTTCTCAGGAGAAACCATCCATCTTTAGTAGCGCTCCTCCGGCTCAGCCTAGCTTTGCGGGCGCTGGAAGCACTTCATTGTTTGGCGCATCTGCTTCGTCGGCGGCAGAGACCCCCTCCAAGCCCGTCTTCGATTTCAAGGCAACCACCCCTTCAACATCCTTGTTTGGCGGCGCTGCCACCCCTACCCCTTCTGCTTCGACACCCGCCGCAGCTGCTGCGACCACCGCTGCTCCGGCATCATCCTCATTGTTCGGCGCTGCCTCGCCCGCGAAGCCCTCTACACCATTCCAGAATCCTTTCCAGTCATCGAACCTCTTCCAAACCACGTCCTCGACATCGCAAAAGCCCACCGAAGAGAAGAAGGAAGAGCCAAAGCCTGCCGAGTCGCAGCCCAAATCTCCATTCCAGTTCTCTGCATCAACTACTACACCAGGCTCCCTGTTTGCCAAGAGCGATGCCACTGCCTCTCCAGCTCCGGCTGCTCCTTCGACTGGTTTGTTCCAGACTTCGTCTACGAAGAATCTCTTTGAGCCTAAGCCACCTGCAACTGCAGACTCGGAACAGACGAAGGCGCCAGCAAACCCATTTGGTGGCTTGTTTGCGAAGCCGGCTACTCCGAGCAAACCTGCAGGCGAGCAGCAGCCCCTTCCTTCCTCTTCCACACCTTTCCAGGGACTTTTTTCCAAGCCAAGTGCTCCCAACGATGCAGCAAAGACGAGCGAACCGGAAAAGCAGACCACCCCTGGTCCAGTGTCGTTTACCCCTTCAAGTGGTGGTTTCTCCCAAACCTCCAATCTTTTCTCACCCAAACCTGCAGCATCACCGGCTCCCGCCACGGAGACTCAAGCAACGGTGGCTTCAACTTCTGTTGCTCCCGCTGATAGTGCCGTCAAGGTCAATGGTGCGAAGTCCACACCTCCGGTTTTCACCAATGGAAGCACCGCACCGTCTACCTTTGGACAGATGCAGACTCCGAAACTGGCAGAGAAGACAACGGATAAGAAAACTTCGGAAGATGCTGAGATGCTTTATCGCATGCGCACACTGAACGAGTGCTTCCAGCGCGAACTAGCTAAGTTGGACCCCTCGAGTCAGAACTTCGACACCGCTGTTCAGTTTTACATGCGTGTTCGCGCCACCCTTGGCGCTTCCTTTGGTTCAAAGCGCAAGGCATCAGGCGAAACTGAGGATGCTGTTGCAACTAAGAAAGCTCGGCCATTTGGTATCCCAACCGAAAAGGCTGACACACCCAAGGAGAACTCTACTGCACAAAGCTCCACACCGTTCAAGGCCTTTGGCACAAGCCAGGCCTCTCCGGCAAATGCCAAGAGAAAGTCAATCGATGAAGGCGATGGCAACAGCCCTGCTAAGCGCGTGAACGGAGACTCCAGCACTGCAAACATATTTGCTCAGTCATTCTCCAAGTCCAAGACCGAGGCTGACAAGCCTGAACCTGCCGTGACCAAGCCGACCACCCCCGAAGCTACTAAACCCGCTCTGTTCTCTACTACGCCAACTACGGCCCCCGCCAAACCTCTGTTCTCCGTTTCAGATTCGACTTCGAAGGGTTCGGCTTCCACCTCGCTTTTCTCCTCGTCCATGTCTAGTGCTACCTCAGCATCAGCCGCACCTGGAACCGCTCCCAAGAACCCCTTTGTACTGAAACCTACCTCCAGTGACGGCTCTTCCACAGGCTCTGCAGGTGGCACAGACTTCTTTGCCCAGTTCAAGGCCCGGTCTTTTGAGGATGCCGAGAAGGAGAAAGAGAAGCGCAAGGCCGAGGATTTTGACTCGGAGGAAGAAGACGAAGCCGAGTGGGAACGCCGTGACGCTGAGGAGCAACGGAAAAAGAAAGAGCAGTTTGGGACTCAAACCCAGAAGCGTGCAAAGTTCGTCCCTGGTAAAGGCTTCGTTTTTGAAGATGAGAGCAACGAGTCTCCTGCAAAGAAGGCAGAAGAATCCTCTTCCACCACCCCCGGCGCTGGCACCGTTTTCTCAAGCCAAAACAACGCTGCAGTCAAGTCCAACAATATTTTTGGTCATCTGTCGGCGACTCCGTCTGAGGCCGAAGACAACGACAATGAAAACGATGCGGATGACACCGAGGAAGCCTCTACTCCTGGCGACGAGTCCGACGATGCGACGGATAATGCTGGTTCAGCTGACAAGAAGTCTGAATCTGCCGAGTCCCCAGCCAAGGAGCCCGAAGCTGCTGGTCGCAGCCTTTTCGATCGCGTTCAGTATGGTGAGGACGGAAAACCCAAGCGCCAGGGTGAAGAGGAGCAAAAGGGTAACGTTTCGAGTCTCTTCGGGTCCTCCAACTTCTCATCTCCCTTTAACGCTCCCACCTCCCTCACCCCAGCCAGCAGTGGCGAGTCCAACCAAGCTGCGGCGAAGCCCGCGACGACCAACCTCTTTGGCGCATCGAGCACAACCAGCAGCATCTTTGGTACACCCTTGTCTGGCTCGGGAAACAGTACCCCGTCCATCTTCAATGCAGCCCAAAGCGCTACTAAGTCGACTGGGGATAACACCTGGAAGCCCGATTCTCCGATTAAGTTTGCCAGCGACTCTGCCAGCGCTTCATCGTCAAAGCCGGACTCTGGGTCGGCAACACCAGCACCTGAGGCGCCCAAGCCATTCTCCAATCTATTTGGAGCACCGCCTTCCCTAAACAAATCATCTACTTCTAAGGACGCCCAACCATCGCTGGGGTTTACCTTTGGTACGCCGGGGCAGTCGTCGCCGTCTGTCTTTGCTCCTTCCACACTTACTTCTGCCGCTGCCAGTCGTTCCACCACCCCCGGAGGTGCATCGGATACGGGAGCAGAAGAGTCGGGAGACGGTGATGGCGCCGAGTCCCTGCCTCAGGTCGATCTCACGCGGGGCGGCGCCGGCGAGGAAAACGAAGATCTTGTGACGGAGAGCCGGGCCCGTGCCATGAAACATACAACCGGCGCAGGGTGGGAGAGCCAAGGCGTTGGATTCCTTCGCGTTTTGAAGGATCGGACCACTTCTCGTGGGCGGATTGTCGTCCGGGCAGACCCGAGCGGCAAGGTGATTCTGAACACGCGCTTGATGAAAGAGATTCGATACTCCGTGGCGAAGAACAGCGTCCAATTCCTTGTCCCTCAATCCGAAGGCCCTCCTCAGATGTGGGCCCTGCGGGTCAAAACGAATGCGGATGCTGAGCGCCTCTGCAAATCCATGGAAGAAACAAAGAATTGAGTACTGCACACTTTGATTTCTACGACTAGATGCGGTACATAGGATATGCGACTGAATTTACTTGATGGACTTTGCAGGCGTCTAAGTGGCGATGTATTATGGTGTGCTTTTTCTCGCTTGATTTCTGTTTTATATCAACTTCCTTTTCTGCATCAGAAGACCCTCACCTGGCGCCGTTTTAGGTCAACGCCCTTCTCCCTTTTGTCCGTTGGAATTAAATCATCCGGCCTTGCAGCTACTGTTATTGTCTTTTCTTATCTATGACAGGCCGATCAAAGATGATCGGCTGTCTGCCGCCCGAACAAACAGACGGACATCTGTGGTTTTTCCTTCCCTCTGATTATCTCACTGGGAACTTGTCTCTGAAGATTGGTGTCTCTTTTCATCTTCTCCCTTCACTTCTACCCTTCAGACACCTCAATCATCCCTTCTTCCCCGACTTTTCGAGAACCTGTGTAAGTAAAAATGTTTCTCTTGTTCTTTTTCACATCGTGCAACTTGATTGCTGCGGCTGCATCGTCGGTAGCGTCGTTTGTTACTCTTACTCTCTGTCTGCCCAACCAGAAAACAGGCGCATCTAGCATAGCGAGTGGGAAATTCGAAGAATCTGGTTTTTATTATTATTATTATTATTATTATTATTATTATCATTATTTCTTTGCGAAATGGTATTGTGCTTCCGAAGTCCGATATTGCCATTTGTTCATGTTTATATTTTATCTAAAGAATTATAATAAAATTCTTTCATACCTGGATTTCTTTTCTGTAGTATTATTATTGACGGGTGGAAAATTTGTGACCCGTACAACTACCATGACTGATACTACTACGGCATAAGGTATGGTATGTAAGTATGTGCCCCACTACCACCACGAACTACCACCATGCTTAGGAAAAATTAAGACATGGTACGTAGCTGATAGCCCACAGTCCTCCACCTCAAGACTCCAATCTACTACTACTACGATAACACTGTCGATCAATCACCCTACGTACTTCTACTGATATAATACTAAAGAAAGATGGAAGGAGATTTTGGAATTTTTTTATTATCTCTTCCAAAAAGCCGAACCCCGTCCCGTTGCATCATCCATCATGAATAAAAAAAAAGGAGAGAACCCGTCAAGCTTGCAAAGAATCAGGGCTTCCATTTTTTTAAGGGGGAATAAGATACATGATGTTTGTGTTTTTTTAATCGATCAAGGAGAAATTAGAGAGTAATTTACTCCTCATCGACAACGGCGGTGTGAAGACCCTTGACATCCTTGACGTTGACAGCCTGGACGTAGGAGTAGAGCTTCTCCTTGGCGCCCTCCTCGTCGTTACGCTTGCGGGAGATGCGAACACGGAGACGGTAGGGGACGCCCTTGACACCGGCTTCCCAGACCTTCTTGTTGAGCTGGGGGTCGACACGGACGTCGGTGGTACCCTGTTCGATTGAGGGTATGCGTTAGGTGATATGTACTTGGGTTATGGGGGTGGGGAGGGAGAACTAACCATAGCACGGGTAGCGAAGGCGCGGATCTCCTTGATAGCACGAGGAGCACGCTTCTTGAAGGAAACACCGTGCATCTATACCCAAAAAAAGAACGAATATTAGTCTTCCGCCCGAATGCCATCTGGTAGATGTGATTTTGGATATTTTTGCTTTGCGAAAATGCGGCCATAGAGGTGGACTTCATCAAACTAATTCTTCTTTTTATGGGTTTTTCTTCTTCTTCTTCATCTTCCTCAACAATCTAGTTCCTGATTGTTCCTCCACACATGTAATTTTTCAGACAGGTGCGGTGGGCTCTCTCGCCCTAAACCTCTCCTTCTTCACTCGTAATCCTCGAGTTCGGGAGTGGTAGAGGTGGGAGGAGGAAACGAGGATTCGGACTCCCGCTTTGTCTTTTTTTATTTTGTTCTCCGTCCAATTGCCTCCATGTTTTCGAGGTTCCGCGGAAATCGCTCGCAGGTAGAGTCGAATTGTGATGAATATCAAGTGCAGATGTTTTGGCTGTGTTCAACGTACTCTCTTGTGCATGTTGATGGTGTACTCGCGGGTGACAACGTCGGCGATGGCCGAGCGAGTCTTCTTGCCGGTCTTGACGGGGGCGGACATTTCTGTGGTTGAGGTAATAATGTTAGGATGGGGTGATTCTCGCGGAGAGAATAAGAGGCTCAAGCAAATCTGCGGAGAGAATAAGAGGCTCAAGCAAATCTGCGGAGAGATCTCACTCACTGAATGAGGGACAGAAGTGTCGGCTGTCGTGGGCTGCAGTGGTCGTCGACTGTCAAGGATGAGGAGATTTCGAGACGGTGTTTTTTCGCAGTGCTGGTGGGTTTTCCAGTGCGGCTCGCTTATCGCCTGTGCGCACTCTGATTCGTCCATTTTACCAGCACGTGAGTACCTTCCCGCAGCTAACCATGTTATTGCCTGAGGCAACAAATAATATCGCTTCAGGCTTGCTTACATGCTCTCCTACTCTTAGTTACTGTGTACTATCGCGCTCTTTCCATTTCAACGGTCGCGGACTAGGTTCGTAAGTCATTCAGTTACATTCTAGGCTATGACTGGCTCGCAGCTTATATTCGTCGCACTCAATGCGAGGTGCAGGGCTATTTGTTATCGGCACTCACGTCCGAGTACAGATCGAATCGCCGCTGCGTGTAGATCGGAATACCCTTCCTCGTGTTCTGGATGGTCTCGTTATCCAGGTCCGCGTAGATGATATCTTCCTTCTCCTCCGTCTCTGCCAGCACATTCGCGCTCGGATCCACAACCAAGCTGTGACCGTAGGCGTGGTACGAAGCGCTCATGTCTCGAGCAGGACTACACAAGGCCACATACACCTGGTTATCAACGGCGCGAGCCCGAGCCAACAGCGACCAGTGCAGCGGACCGGTGGTGGTGTTGAAAGCGCCCGGGTAGACGAGCATGAAGGCGCCCTTCCGAGCCGCAATCATGCCGGCCTCTGGGAAGCGAATATCGTAGCAGATAGCCAGTCCAATTTTACCATAGTCCGGCAGATCTACCACGGTCAATTGGTTACCTGGCGACAGGACCTCGCTCTCCTTGAAGGTGATCTTGCCGGGGATGTCGATATCGAAGAGATGAGTCTTGCGGTGGGTTCCAATCAAGGCACCGGTGGGGGAGAAGACCAGCGAGGTGTTGTAGTACTTTTTCGTGGCCGGCTCAAGTTCCGGAATGCTACCACCCACCAAGTAGGCCTTGGCTTCTGCGGCGATGGACGAAAGCGCATGGTAGGAGGGGGACTGTTCTTGGGTGGGTGGGGAAGGAAGCAATGTCTCGGCGTACTTGGGAAAGTATTGGGTACCGTAGGGGGAGTTGAAACATTCCGGAAGGACGATTAGAGAGGCACCAGCTTTAGCAGCTTCAAGAACCTTGGAGCGAGCATGCGCAAGATTTACTGTCTTGTCGGCGCCTAAAGACCATCAATTCTCAGCATTCGATTCGGACCAGCTTGGGAGAGAGCGAGGGGAGGCGGGGACGGGGTGAGATAACAATCGTACGCACCTGCGGCCAGTTGGATCAAAGCCAGCTTCAAAGGTTTCTTGAGAAGAGAGGCCATGACTGTGGTTGTAAGATTACAGTATCAGCGATAAGGGTGTCTGAATGGGGGTGAGTGAAGGGAGGGCGAGGCGATAGAGTGCAGAGAGAAAGAAGTTGGCCGAGTTGAAGCCATGCGGGGAAGCCAGTCGGAGTCGCTCCTTCCCGGCGAACCTTGTTACTACTAACTACGGAGTAGTACCTACTCCTCTCTCTAGCAACTACTAGTTACTATTCTCCAACCACCCACCCAGAAACTTCATTCTCGTCTACAACTTCTCCCACTGGTTTTGTTGCTAAAATGACTCTAACGTATGCTTTCCTTCGTCAACTACTCTCTACTCGTCATCACTTTCGCAGTTATACTACCAATATGAGGGAGCACACGCGTCGTGACCTAAATCGCCTACGGAGAAAACTTCCCGGATTAAGTTAAGAATGCTGGCTTATCCGCATTTTGCAACCATCAGCCTTACTAAATCGGGGCAGACGGGGGGGCACCCAGGGATTCTTCCAGCAAATTTCCATAGAAACTGCCGGCAAGGCAACCTCAAGGCGACGTCTCCGGGACCAGAACACTGCTATACATTGGCATCGGGTGGGATAGTGATCGATGCAACACACTCACTATAATACCATATAATATAGACAGTCATACCCCTCGGTCTTGTACGACATTTTCGACTCTCTCATTGCGCCACAAGGAGAAGGCCTGAACCTCCCAGTAGAGGAGGTGCGATTGATTGGCGATGCCTGTTACACAAGCAATAGCAAAGAATGCTACCGTTCTCCCGGGACCCATCCCTGTCTAAGACGTTAACAGCACTCATCCAATCATGTGGGACTGGAAATTAGAGCCGACACAGTAGCAAAATGTTCTCGTACACTTAGGGCCCAGAGCTAAGCCTATTGTGCCAAGCTCTTATCACACGCTTATTCTGAGTGGTGTCGACTACTTTGGATTGGTGTGTGGGTAACCCTCCTACACCATGTAACTTTAGCCCACACACGCTTCTGGGCCCAAGCTAGCGGCGCTGCATGGGGACCTAAAGTGTGCACGGAGGTCCAGTTAATCGAATTAAGGGTACATCTATATCTCGAATCAGATCGACTAGTAGCCATTGACTGTGTGACAAAAATCTCCTGGGACGTTGCTTCACCTAGTCTGTTCAAGCCGTTTCGGGAAATCTTGGCACCATCACGATATATTGTAGGTCTTTAGAAAAATGCTATAAATCGAGAGACTTGTAACTAATCCCGGTCACGTTTACGCTTCAGCTTCGAATTCGTCTTGAGATTTTTCTGGTCTCCGCCGAGGCCTCCAGTTTCAAGTAAAACGAACATTCCTGTCTACATCTTCGATTTGAATCTATTGCTCCCTAGACACAATGCCTTCTCATACACACACCGCCATCTTGGCTCTGGCACTATCGAGTGCTTCGCTATTTGCCTCCCCGGTTGGAGCTCACCCTGTTGAGTTACAGGCCAGGGCTCCCGCAACTGTACGTTCACCCTTACGGTATATATTGCTGTTCATGTTGTGCTGACTGGTATACAGGAAGAGCAGTCTGTTGGGCTTTTGGCTCTTGGAGGCGGTTGTTCTCAAAAGAGAGATGTTGGAGCCACTGATCAGGTTGCCGGCGGAGGCTGTGATGATGACGACGATGGCTCCGGCAGTTCTGATGGTAATGATGGCTCTGGAAGCAATGGCTCTGGAAGCAACAACGGCTCCGGGAACA